>NT_177694.1:850764-872475 GCF_000188095.3 Bombus impatiens | reverse complement strand
CCACGGCTCGCCTCTGTCGCCTATAATAGCTGCTGTTGCGCCAGGTCCACGCATATGCTAAAAACGCTTTCGCAAATGCGAAACCCTGTGTGGCGCCGTCGTAGTAAGCGACGCACCCTCGAAAACCATCGTGTCCATTCAGCAAAAATGCAACGTATTTCCATTCGCGTCGCTTACTTTGACGCTTTTATATTTATACCATAATCATAGGTATTACAAGTTTACCAGACGCGTCGTGACTGGCGTCATACTTGGCCGTTCATCGTGTTCTCTTCCTTCCATGTATCTTTGTAACTAGCGTTATTTTATTCGGAATCGTCGCCATTCGTTCGATCGACACCGAACAATGTTCAACGCGATTCGAATTGGCCAGGCGTTAAGTCCCTGATGGCTCGATATCATCCGTAGTTCGCGAGATATATTTTAACAGAAGGTGGAAAATGATCGTCGACGAGGTAGTTTTGGAACGACCATATCAGACGTCGTTCGCAAGCGAGACGTCTTTTCTTTTGTTTGATTCTTCCAGGAGATAGCGAACGACCTACGACGATGATCATATGCGATGTATGCATATAGCGATATCGTTACGGAAACTTTTAATTACCGACGCGTGACTATCGTCCCGTACGAGATCGAACTCGTTGCCCCGTGTTCATATAAATGTTAAGCAATAGCGCTGCAGATACGGGAAGAATCGGAATAAAATAGCGAGCAGGGAACAGACGCGCACCAGTTGTTGAGCCGGTATCACGAAAACCAGAAAAGTATCTGTTACGTGAAATCACGGGTCTCCTGGAACCACTACACGTTGTAGCACAAGCGTCGTGCACGGCATGTACAACCGAATCACGCAATCACTGTCAATCGTGTGAAGCGGGGCACGTGCACGACCGAAACTAATCCTACGCGCAGTTAAATGAATTTAACAGTCGGATCCGACCTCCCGTTGGCTCTTTCCAACAATCGTTTGCCGATGGAACGCGCGTCGTCTAAAAATATCGCTTCATGGAAATAGATCGGACAGATCAAACGATCCACGTTGTACCACGCTTGCACGGTCTTGTCACTATCACATTAAGAAAAACAATTACGTTGCAACATCGAAGCGACGTACAAAAATATATCGCGTCGCAACGACACGATAAGAAAAATGTCGCGATAATTGCGTGGATCATAGACTACACAGACTAGCGTAAAAAGAAAAAGGAAAAAAGAAAATGACGCGGTAGCGGTAATTGGATCTTCAACCAGCAATTGTATCGTTAATGTCGCTTCTAACGCGCGTAGGATATCGTTGCGTGCCGAAGCAACACACGACATACGATCTATCGCGAACTGACGAAATTGTTTAAATAGGCAAATGAGGCGACGTAACACGAGCCACGCTATCATTACGATTGCGATGCAACGATTAATTATTCAGAGGCTTCTAATTGCAGTCGACCCTTTCGGACAACAAAAGTCACGTCAGGGGTGGCATAGGCTAACGACACTGTTTACGCGGAACTCCTTAAAAATTGACGACAACCTCGACAGGGTGGAAGAAAAATGTTTCGCTACACCGACGAACTTACCGGTGAGCTTCTATAATTAAACGCTCGTTCGAAATACCGAAACGCCGCGGGAACCGTTGATATCGTCTTTTCGTTTTAAAAAAATCACAGTTTCCGACGCGCCACGGTTCAGGGGAAAAGGATATCGACGATTTCGTAGACACGAGCGGAAGGTCCAGGTGGAAGTTAGTCAGCAAGGTGTGACAGGCCACGTGCTTTTTTTCTCAATGAACCCCAGACCTTGCATCGTGCTTGGACAATGAAAGATATCGACGTGATCATCTGAACGAAATGACTGGAAGAGTCGTTAAAAGTCTTCGCCTTAGTAATAATGAAAATTTGGAATTGAAAATTAAAATCGCGTCTTAACGATGAAAGCAGATACTAACTTGCGGAACGACTTTAAATGAAATACGTAGCACAGCTGCAAGTTAAACGGATAACTCGCTGCATAACTTTCAGCGCGAAGCTGTTCGAAAAGTTATTTTCGTTAACTTCTTTCTAATAAATAGCCGATAAAGATCGACGTCTACGTATAAATTCTACGTAGAATCGAGAACAAAGATTTACGCGACGGAATTTCTAAGGAAATTATACAAATTATTTGTAAGTAAATATATACTAAAAATTGATAAAACTTGCATCAATGGAAAAAAGAAGAGAAAACCAGCAGGTAAAGGGGAAATGTTATATCATGAGCAGAGAAAAATCATATTCCAGATTCGAATTTGATGAAACGCGATGCGAGAGAACGGTGTCCTCTGTTCGTGCTCGATCCATCAGCATTTTTTATGCGAAAGGACGCATATGACGTGACGAGGAAAAAAATTTGCATAGGAGCTTGTCGAATTTTCAACCGACCGCAACCAACTTTCGTCGCCTTGCACCGGGCACAACTATCGAAAAGTCATCGAGCTGACATTAAACCCAGGTTGCAGCGCAACTGTGACGAGCTTATCAAAGTTCCAGTGATCGATGGGTTTGCATTAAATTGCTTCTAAAAATAACCCATCCTCCTCCTCCTCATTGCCTCCAACTTTCAATTGTTTCGATCGTCCTAGACCTGATCTTGTCTTTTCTAACTTATTTCCTGTCCAAGGGTACCCACTTGCATATTAGATAAAAATACATTCGCCATAAACTAGCGTGATATCTTGGAAAATTATAATTTCGTAGTCGTAACCGTAGCCTTTCTCCTTTACAGGAATATTATTAATTTAATTAACGTTCTAACGATTAACGATTTAACAACATGATTTACAGATATTGCTCGTTGTCGTTGATATAGCATACAAAGTTAGCTGTCTTAAGATTCGTTGTTGATCAACCCATTAATTAAGGGCCAACGTTGCCCTTACGCAACATTCCATTTGCGATATCTTTCGTCGGTCAATGTACGCGATTCGGTTCTGCCTTTTGTTACTCGTCAAAGTTGTCGAAATTTTTGGTCCGCGTCTCTGGCGTACCTTCTCTGTCCCCTTTTTTTTTTCAAAGCGCGTAATTTTCCACGGTTACTTAGCTTCCCCTATCCTGACGAGGAATGACAAAGTTTGACTTTCCGTAGGAGTACCAGATTGCTCGTGTTCAAGCAATGGTCGACATATGTTACCTGCGTGCGTAAACGCGATGGGTGTTCGTGCAAGCAAGGGTTAAATAATCCGCCCACGTGTAACAGCACACGTATCGGCGAACCGATAGTTCCACTACGATATTCGAACTTTCGGTTGCGTGACAAATTTCATCGCGACGAGCTTCAAGACGTTTTAAAATATCTGGCCGTAGGCGGCTGAGTATCCAAAAATCTACTCTCGCACGTTTGTCGGCTATACTTACGAGTCAAAGTACGTCGATTCAGAAACTCTGCTAGTCGGTAACGTAGCGGAACAAATCACGACGACCATCGATAATTCCGTTTCGCCAATTGACGAGAAAAGTTGGCAAACGAAGCATGGTGAATCGGCTACCATTAAAAATTGAGATTCGTCCGCGTATCGTGCAACTATGAAACGCTTCCGTCATGTGCGTCGCGAAAGTAGTCATCGGGCGATAAAAATATTATGGCAAGTTAACGCTCGCATGCGACGGCCAGCGTTCCTCCTGCCTGTCTATGGCCAGACTATTAAGAAGTCAGGCCACTGCACTGGCAGCAGATCTCTTTGAGGGTTGATGGCGGCAACGATAATGACGGTGTCGGTGAAACTGGTCTTCGGGACGAAGGGTGCGGCGAACCATGGCATCATCCACCAGGACTCTCTCGGTGGTTTACCATCGACGAGCCTGAGCGATGCTCCACGTCACCGATGCATTATTGAGCCTGGGAACCCTACAGGTGGCCGGGCGTCCTGTTAGAACGAGAAAGACCGTGGCAGAGCCAGGCCGAGGCCCTCGACAAAGAGGGAACTCTCGCCGGCGAAAGGGACATGGAGAACGAAGAGGTGGAGAACAGCCGTGAGCAACGCCGGGAAAGGGGTTGCAAAAGTCAACGGAAGCGTTAGGGATATTTTAGCTCGACGTCGGACTTTCCCCCCCGACTTTCTGACTTTTGTACCGTTTCGTTTCTTCATCGCGCAAGCGATTTTCTTCCTTAAGAGTCATTATCAGAGCTTGGACGTTTGCGTGCGTTTACGGGTAATCTACGATCGCTGGTCGAAAGAATAAGAAACATCGCGTAAATAATGTGACGAGACGTTATCTCGGTGTAATATCGGTGAACTTGAGAAGTGGATAAGTCGCGAGCATTGAGAGAATCGAGCGACGTTCGACCATCGTTCAACATTTCATTAGGTGTTGCAGTATGCAAGGAGCCGTGACTATATCTTCTTTCGTTGAACGAGACATCGCGTGGAGAGCGGCGATGGTCGCAACGAAAATCGGATCGCAACGCTAAAAAGCAACGCTGTCGCTGTTATTGACGATAAGAACCAACGAACATCGTCGAATCTTAGGAAATAAATTTATAATCGAATAACGAGAAAGAAAAGTGTAATTCGCGATATCGGTCTCGAACAGTTTCAAATCTGACAACTTAATTGCATTTTCACGACTAAGTTTCAGGAAAGCATGGAGGACAGTAGCCGGGGTGAGAGTTTGTGCAAAGTTTGCGGCGACAAAGCATCCGGCAAGCATTACGGAGTACCGAGTTGCGACGGATGCCGTGGCTTCTTTAAGCGGTCGATCCGCAGGTATGCGAGGTAATTAACTTGCTGTGGTTTTCGATGTAACCGCGTCGCTAGCGAACACGAGGCGTATGCTAATATTTATTTCGCTATTAACTGTTGGTTTAAATTTAACGAAATCTAGTTGTGCAATTAAGTTCTATTAATATTCAATTCCATCGTGCAGAAACCTGGATTACGTCTGTAAGGAGAACGGTCGCTGTATCGTGGACGTTTCTCGTCGTAATCAGTGCCAGGCATGTCGGTTTACCAAGTGCCTTCAGGTCAACATGAAACGAGATGGTACGCTTCGTTTCTACGGTGATTACGTTTTTATTCTTTACTTGTAACAAATTCGATTCGGCGCTTTTTCATAGGGCTCTCTTCGTACGAAATATGCTGCAAATGTCAGACTGTCAGGCGCGCCGAAAACTCGAATAGCTTTTCGTTCGTGTGCAAACGTAAGGCGTAATTTAATCTCGAAGAATCACCTCGGTCCAAAGTGATTCGCTATTTCCGCGTAATACCATACGAGGTTTACGTTCAGTTTCGAAACGTATCCGCTATTTTCGATACTCGTTCTAAAAGCGTCGTTGAAATACATCACACGTGGAACGAGAAGAAACTTACTGGAAAGTTAGCTTCGCCTTAACATACCCGAGATTCGACGTCGACACGTTCGTCAAAAGGTTTGCGGATGACAGGCGCCGATACGTCCCCCGTTATTGCGGCCGCGTACTCGCGCGAATGCACGAACATTCGTAGCCAACATCCAAAATATTACAATGCATGGTGACGTTCCGTTCGCCAACAAAGAAATAGGGAAGTTGCTCGAAGGGCTGGCGAGTAGAGAGAGAGAGAGAGAGAGGAAAAAAAGGGTGCTCGCACCCACATGAAATTCTATATTCGTGCTTGCTCACGCCAGAATCCGGAAAGTTAGCCACGCCGCGAGCAGTGTCACAAGCAGCCTGACGTTCACAGGTTTTGTAAACACTTCTAGCCCGACCCGATAATCCAAACACTTGATTGCGCGGGGATATCAATTAGCGAAGGAGGGCAGGAAAGGTACCATTAGTGGTCTCCACTCTCATGGTTTTGATTATATCCTTGCCGATGCTATAAAAAAAGCATGAAATCGATCGCAGGGTGAAGCGGGATTTTGCTTTCGTATAGCAACATATGTGGGTAAGGGATGTTTGATTTTAAACGGGGGATAATTCGTTGGGGTAATTTATAATTCTGTTTCGTGCCAGATAAGACTTTGATATGAGCGTTAAATTGGTAGAATTTAATCGTGAAGTTTACGATATATATTTCGTACGTGTGTACTCGAAATACTTGACGACTTAAAAAACAATTTATGCCTACCGAGGTACTACTTGATATTAAGAACTAAAATATTATAGTTAGGATTGTTTCGACGCCAATTGAATAAATTGTCTGTCTGGCCACAAATGCATAACTGAATATGACATACTAAGGAATTATGATACTCACAGCGGTGCAGCACGAAAGAGCTCCACGAAATACCTCGTCCCTGGTCGCAGCCGCGAGAAGAGGTCCGTCGGTTTTATATCCTGGAATCCCACACGTTTACCACGCAGCGAGCAACCCTTACCATCCCCTTTTGTATCCTGCGCTATTTCCCTTCAAGCCGACAATGTCGGCTTTTACACCATCGGTCGGTAAGCGAAACAATCTACTCTATTGTAAATATTAATCCTAAATTATTTCATCTTTAATGTTCCATATAAAAACGTATGAGAAATTATTTCACGTTGTACAAACAGTTACTACGATACTTTTTTCATTTGTAGCACATTTTTTGCCACGTTCACCGACAGAGCCGTTAACAGTGAACACAGCTAAAGAGGACGAGGTGACGAGTTCCGAGGAGGCTGGACCGATCGAAACGAGAATCGAACCAAAGGGTAAGAATTTTCTCGTAGAAATTTTTCTAGTTTATCGAAATACGTTTGTTTGTTCAAACGACGAATATTTATGAATTTTGCAGAGGAACTCGCATGCGCTCGACTAGCACCGTCCGTCACGAACTCTGCAGCAACGGATTATATATCTAGCTTCTCTATTTTACCCACGGAGAACATCTACGAATTTGCGGCGAAATTACTCTTCTTTGCTGTCAGATGGGCGAGAAGCATTCATTCGTTCTTACAAGTAATCCGCGTGCTCACGCGTGATCTTTATATAAATGTAAAGACGAATTAGCATCGTGTTAATAAAGATCGTTTGGCGTTTCTTTCAAGCTGCCCTACAGGGACCAAACTATTCTACTGGAAGAATCTTGGAGCGAGCTTTTCGTGTTGACCGCCGCGCAGTGGAACTTTCCAGTCGAAGAATCCACTTTGGTACCGAACGATTTATCATCCGAAAGAAAGGAGACGCTCGTCGACGAAGTAAGGAAGCTGCGAGAGTTATTGGCAAAATGTGCTCTTCTCAGGGTCGATCATTCGGAATACGCCTGCTTGAAGGCCATAGTTCTCTTCAAAGGAGGTAAAAGAACTTTGCACAAATGTTAAAATTAATCGCACAAATGTTAATTAGAGAAATCGTGCGATAAGAATGTGAACATTTATTTAGAATCGCGAGGACTATGCGAACCAGGGCGAATAACAGCGTTACAAGAACAAACGGTAGCTGTATTCTGTGAGAGGGATGCACGGAGGGTTGGACGACTTTTGCTGCTGTTGCCGCCCGCACGCGCGCTTTGTCGATCTATCTTGCAAGAATTGTTGTTCAAGCCGACGGTAGGGGATGTCAGCGTGGAACGATTATTGGGCGACATGGTCAGTGCTCTCAGGCCGACATAACGCCAATTCGACTCGGTCGGTACGATACTCTTGGGGCAAGCCACCAATTTATATCAACAATTGCTTCAAAGACAATTGCAACATTTTTGGAGGAACGATCGTTTCCAATGATCGTGAGATTTCGGCGTTTTATCGTTCGCTATTTCTTTTCAAATCACGAGGAGACGAGGAGTAATAGTACCGATGCATCGACCGTTTCCACGTCGATAAAGAAGGTTTTTCAAAGAAATCGAAAGTCGACGGAATAATTCGAGAAGTATTAAGCGTTTACGTAAAATCTAGTCAATTCTTTCCTATGCGTATTGTAAATTACAATGTGACGCTATTAAGTCTAATTGCGACCTGTACATATACGTATTAGAAGTAAGTGTTCCATAATATATTAGCGAAGTGAAACGTTGCTCTTTTATTACAAAATTGTATTTTTTCTTTTCTCCTTCTTTTTTCTTTTATTCATCTTTATCGATAAATTAAAAATATCTCGTTCGTTAATTTCCTGAACCATTTTCGACATATACAGGTAGATTCGTGAACACGTCGAAGATTGCGGGAAGACGTGGGACAGGCGGAGTTCATTCACGAACGAAGAAAATGTGTGAAATCGAAAGACATTGACAGATTGTAGGCGACGCGATTGTTCGGTTTATTTCAGCAAAACCCTCAGAATTTTTGAAACGTTTATTTCCACATCACAACAATAAAATTCGTTTACAGAGTGTATGGGCATTCGCGACGTTAAATAAAAGTTACTCTTATGGATGATCATCGGGAAGATTGGCATCAAAGAAAAAAAAGAGACACTAACGCACACCGTAATTTTTTTTTTTTTTTTTATTAACTAGAATAATTTATTTTTTTTTTCATTGTAGAAAAAGGAGAATGTATCTTAACTCATGGACTGCATTGTACTCATATATATATATACATATATATACAATTACATACAATCCTCAATTAAATGTTACACATAAATTCATTATAGATTGATTTCTCATTATTTTTTCGTCCTTGTGTGGTTTGCGTGTGTGTTCGTGTATGTAAAAAATATTCAACCCGAAAGCGACAACTGTCGCATCTTTCCCATTTTCTTTTCCTGTTGTTTCATTGCCCGGAATACGTACGACGATAAAAAAAAAAATTTCCCTCGGTTATCTTCTTAGATGTAGCTCGTAGAGTGGAAAAAAGTAGCTCCGAGTGCTATGAATTCGTTCGTTCTTTTTTTTTCAGTTCTTTTGCCTTTTTTTATCCGTGGACTAAGACAAGGACGGAGAGATAGCGAAATTGGAAGGTACGGGATGGACAGACAAGGGAAGACGAAAACAAGAAGTACAAGGTGGAAGGTAACGTTGAAGGTAACGGTAACGATGGAAGATCTCGTACAAATCGATCGAAGAACGATGTCGACGAACGAATAAAAATGGGAGAAAGTTTCGGATGTGCGGAAATAGAAATGGAAAAAAAGGATCGGTGATTAGGAACTTCTTTGTTTTCCCTTTCTTTTGTTTCCTTTTCTTTCTCTGGATATTATTCCGAGATCGATAGAAATCGTGCAAGATGCAAAGGTACGAAAGAGAATTTCGGAAAAGTACGATCGTGGTGTTTCCGTTCTTTTCTTTCTGCGAATTCGAGGTACGAGTTCGGATATAAAAAAAAAAAAGAAAAAAAAAGGGAAAATTTTACACTGGCTACTCTTCGCTCTTTTTTTTCCATCTCCTTTCTTTTTCTTTTCTGACCGTCGCGTGAAACGCGTTTGAACTATTTTTCCTGAACTCGGCGGACATATCATCCCCCCCTCCTAACACGTTCCTTGGTTTTTCTTCGGCTTTTGTTCGCGGCATCTAAAAACGCGTAATATTATGCGCGTTTACGATGAAACTGGGGGACAAAAAAAAAAAAAGAAAGAAAAAACGAATGAAGAAAGTCCTTTTGCCTGCGTTGAAATCTATCTATTTTATGAAGTGTGTCCAGCTTTTCGTTTTCCTTTTCTTTTTTTTTTCTATAGTTTACTCTATAGTTTTAGGAATAACTGATAATATTTATTAGTAATACCGTTCTCCTTTCCTCTCTTGCGTAACGCGCTTACATTCAAATAGACTTTTATTTTCAGAGTTACACACAGTTAATAAAATTTCGCGATTAAGCAAATCGGTCTCGCTGCGTTTGTCGTTCGTTTGCGTGTGGGTGTGTTCTTTTTTCCCTCAATTCACCATTACTACTCCCTTTTTCTCTCATCTATAATATTACTTTATTTATCTTTATTTTTAATTACGTTTTATCATCTTTATTTGTGAGGAATTGTTCTCGTCGAGCGTATCGCTCGCTGATGATCACGGTGCATCTTCGCTCACGCGCGCGCTTCAACATCGATTTCTCTCGCTCTTCGTTCCCCGTAATTTTCTTAATTAATAATAGAATAAGAATAATAACAATACGAATAATAATGGTAATAGTAGTAGTAGTAGTAGCGTAGTAGTAGTAGTAAGTAGTAGTATCGTAGTAGTAGTAGTAGTAGTAGTAGTAATGTAGTAGTAGTAGTAATAATGATAATAATTAAAAAGCGATAAATTTTGTGGAGATACGAAGGGAAGGAAGCATACACGAATTTTCCCTTTTTTTTTCTCTTCCGCGAAAAGCAAACACACGAAAAGTGATTTCTCTCGTTCTCTTGCGAACTTTCGAATTTCGATGGCACGAACAAAACGGCAGCTTTGTCCGCGCGTTTAGCCAAAAGAAAGAAAAGCGACGTTAGCTGGCGCATGAGCGTTACAAAATGAAAAAGACGCGCGTACATCGGCGTCTCGCCCGATTTTTCCTGTATCTTTTCAACCAGTAGCGCGAATCGAATTCACATAATATGCCCATTATTAATGTCGTTTCGTTTAATTTTCATTACCTTTTCAAAATCCATTTTCGTTTCTTTATCTTCTTCTTTTTTCTTTTTTTTTTCATCTTTCCATTCGTTTGTTCTCCCGTGTTCGCGATATCGTCTGCGTTTATATTATACCCACGATGACAAAAATCGTCGATTCGTAATTACATTTACTTTTTCTTTCTTATCTTCATCGTTCTCTTTAAAAAAAAAAGAAAAAAAAAGAAAAGAGACAAAAAAACAACACAACGGCATTTCTACTATTCCCATTCTATTTTAACGCTAATATGTAGGACAAAAAACTAACAGATTTCGGTATAATAACAAATCATCGTCCACCGAGCCCGAGACGAGTCCGCGAGTCGCCGAGCAACCGATCGATCCATAATACCCGTTTTCTTCTCTTTTTCTCTCTATCTCCCTCTCTCTCTCTCTCTCGCTCTTTTGTCTGCAAACTTTCGCGCGCCTAAAATCCACCTTCTCAGCGATTCTCTCTCTCTCTCTCCCTCTCTCTCTACCCTGTGTCTTGTTCTCGGCGGTTCTCTGGACGCTCTCGGGCAATTCGGCGCGACGAAATATAACAGGTTGTTTGCTCTGACGACCGTAGAGTGCCTCGTTTCTCGTCCATCTCTTCCGCTTCGACGATGGACACAACAGAGAAAAAAAAAAGAAGTTAGAAATCTGTCGAAGCCTACGCCTCCCTATCGACGTTCCGACTCTCGTTGTTTTCTCTTCCTCTACGCCCGTAATCGATAATCACGCATTTACAATAATCCTGTCTTTACAGTTCTATATTATAGAATTATTAATATCTTTACTTCGCAGAAGTCGTATTACGAGAACCCCCGCTGGCTACCGGATACGGGACGACACTTTTTTATTGCTGTCGAGATGGTTTTTCGAAGGTTGGCAGTGACGCGTGCTAGTTAACGATTCCGTCAACTATTCCAACGGATACAGTTTCCATGCCCGATACTTTCGTTACGTCTCGTTCGTTTAAACGGATAAAGACGAGCATCGAACGATCGAACGATAGGATCCGTTTTGTTCGGCTCGCGCATCCGATCGGCAGGTTCTCGAGGCACGATGTATCAGGATATATTTCTTAACTGTGTACGATTATTTCGGTTTTCTACGGTTTGTTGATAAAAAACGGCGAAGGGCGGAGGGGGCGACGGCGTAAGAAGAGAAACAGGCAACGTTCAACGAGACTCGGGCATCTTCGTATCGATACGAGGCAAATCGTGGTTCGAACGCGTGGAGGGGATCGTACGAGAAACGAGAAACTCTAGCTACTTCACACTATGTACATTCAGAAAGGAGAGCCTCCGGCGAGCAGCAACGAGCGAGAATCGCGAAAAAAATAAAAATGGAGGTCTCGCGCGTTGTTTCGACGAAGAGGCCCTCCGCCTCGACAGAGCTCGCGAATACAATAATTCTATTTCATAATTGTTTTATCATCGCTATTTCACGTTCAACTATTTCCTATTGTAGAAAGGGGGAGGGGGTCTGTGGATAGGGTTGGGGACATTTCTCTTGCTGGATTATTCCTTACTGCTTGCGATCGTTCTCTCTCTCTCTTTCTCTCTCTCTTTCTTTCTCTCTCTCTCTCTCTCTCTCTCGCGCGCGCACGACTTACTTCTCCTTTTCTTTTTATTATTATTATTATTAACCATCGAGTATATGTATAATATTATATATCTATATATATCTCTCCTATCTGCGCTGTTGCTTTCGAACTCGTCCACGTCCCATGCGAAACGAGCGAAGGAAACGAAACAGATCGAACAAAGACCGTAGAACTTGGGATTCGTCCGATCGAATCGATCGACGAGGATTTTTTATATATATATATATGTAGAGCGACTGTACATGTTTACGATGCTATCTGTTTGCGAGACGTAAGAATCGAAATATCCACGGTTGAAATTCTCTCTGAATAAAGATCAGTGACTACAACGCGGTAACGTTGTAACTGCGGTCTCCTCGTTCGCGTCGATTACGATCGTGCAAAATCTCCATGCGCGTATCAAACGTCAACGACACGATGCAACAGTTATATATCGTCGTGCGGATCATCGTTTTACACGCATGATTATCGGAAGAAAGAAATCTCTAACTGGGTTTTCCCTATGCGTGTGTGTACATCACAATGGTGTTGTAAGATGGCGCAACAAAAAAAAAAAAAAAAAAAAAAAAAAAAAAAAAAAAGAAAGACACAAAAGATAAAAGAAAGAGATATATATCCGACAACTGAAACGTGGCTTATCGTCTATATATTCTTCCCTATATACGATTGTTCTTCATCCTTTATCATATCGATCGTTTCGTTATCTCGTATTTATCTGTTTCATTATCTTCCTTCCCTATGTTCCTGTCGCTGGCTAGTTTCATTTTTCTCTGCGTTCTCTATCGTATATGCGTGTAATTGAGGTACGGTAATATCTGCTTTGTAGCTCTGAAATTTGCGAGGTAGTAGTGTGTTGAGACGTGGCGCGACGGCCACCCCCGTCGCGGGCGTCGAGCGTCCAACGGCGTCGCTTTCCTTTCCGTTTAAAAACGTTTCGTAAGGCCCAAATCTCTCGCGTCCTTCCAGACGGCTCAAGGAAGCGTTAGATGGACGAACAAGATAGGAATGAAAAGGAATAAAAAAAAAAAAAAAAAAAATAGAGAAACAAAGGAGGAAACAACGACAACGAGATCAGGTGGTGGACACGAGAACGAAGAAGGATCGCGAGACGATAAAGTAATAAATATGTGTGGTGAGGGGAAGCGACGGCGAACGTTGCCTCGACGCCCTGTGACGTCGACGAGATCGGCCGGCACGGCGACGCCTTTCTAAAAATCCCATGGGTTCTATTGTAACAACTATTGCACTTATGATTTGTATATCAATGTCACGCTTTCACAGATGCGGCATACGTGTCAAATGTAAGAAGAGTACTGTGTTTAACAAATTCGTCCGATAACGGTGTTTAACTTTACAGAAAGAAAAGAAAAGAGAAAAAAAAAGATAGTATGGAAAAAAGAAACGGTATCGGAGAAAAAGGTCGGAGAAAGACTCTTGTTGCATGGACACTCTTGCGTTAGAACGTTTTGCGTTAAACCTTACTATTATTAATAATAATTGTTATTTAATTAATAGGTACCTTTAAATGCCATCCGGTTTCCATTATTATTATTATACTATTATTATTTGCGATCTCTATCCCCGTTTTATCACCGCTCTTTGCAAGCTTCCTCCACGCTACTCTTATTCTCGCGTCTTTCGTCTCTATTTTAAAACGTCTTTAAACTCTCTCCCTCTCTTTTTCTCGTATTATCTATTTATCTCTTTTTCTTTTTTCCCCTCTGCGAATATTCCCTCTTATATAGCTTACAAAAAAAAAAGAACAAAGAAAAAACTGACAAAATATATATGACGTTATTACGGTGTAGATATATAGAATAATCTATATATATATATATGTATCCGATATATATAATATAGCTTTTCTATGGTAAATCTGGTACGATAATAAACTCTTAAACGCTTATTACAGGCGGAGAGAATAGGTTCTCTTTGTTTCCTTTCTTCTTCTTCTTCTTCTTCTTTTTTCGTCATATTCTTCGTTATTCTCATCTGTGTATATACGTTTTCCCGTTTTTCTTCTTTCTTTCGGTATTTGCATTTGCATGCGCGACGGTTCTATTTGCGTGTATTCGTATGCACGTGTACGTGCGTTTTCCAACGCACACTGTTTGTCATCTAACCGTATGCAAGTGTGTGTGTGTGTATGCTGACGAAATATTCGATCGGAAAAAAGATGCGCGGTTTCGTTAGGAAAATTCTGACCTGTGCTAAGAAAACTGAATCTCGGCTTTCCTTTCGTCTATTCTGTTTACACGCACGGCTAATCCCACTGTTACTGTGCTCGTAAGAAAAAAAAAAATATTACCTTCGTTTCCCTTTTTCCCAAATGTGATTTCCCTCTTCTCCACTTTCTTTCGTTCGTTTTTCGTTCACTTCGTCGAATTTGTAGTCCGGTTATGGTTTTCGAATCGTCTTTCTTTACGTTTTCAACGATACAGGGCAATTCCTCACGTTCACCTACTAATTTTTAAACCAAACTCGCTAGCGGATGCTCTCCCTCCAGAAAAGAAACGAGAAACGCAGCTACTTCCTCTTCTTCTCTAGCTTTTCATCAGCCTCTTCGTCGAAAGCGAATTTCGTTTATTCAATTTCGTTGTCTTTTCAGGTCGAATACAAGTTTCTTCGAGTCGAAAGTTTTTTCCCTTCCTTCGTTCCTCGATCGTTGGCTCGATCTTTCGAAAAGCAAGACACACGACTTTCTTTTCTCTCGATGTTTCTCTTCCTTCCCACACGATCGTCGGACTATCACCGAAGCAGAAATTTTGCATCCGGAGGGGAGCAGCCCGCTTAAATATATGTTTTTTTCCTGCCTTAATGTCTATGTACTTTAACCTCTATGCTTGATGTACTTAATGATTATCCATATAGTATTTAAATATTATCCACTAAAAACACCATAGATTTTATTTGTTTCCTTCGAATGATCGGAAAATGTTTTCTCTTAACGCGTTTCCTATGCGTGCATTGGTACGTGTTTTCGTGTGTGTGTATGTGTGATGGCGCGTGCACGCACCCGTGTATGTACGTATGTATGCGTGTAAGAGTGTGAGTTCGAAAGTGAGTACGCGATTTCCAATGATTTATAAAAAAACCATAAAAAGAAAATAACAGAATTTGTCGATTCTACCAAAGACCATAATAAGTAAAAGAAAAATCAAAGAAATTCGGGGAAAAAGGAGCTTAAAAAAATAGTAGGGCGACGATAATAATAATAATAATGATAAAACATAGAACAATACCACAAAAAAAAAGGAGGATCAACCCGAGGATTAGAACTGAAACGTGACGATGGAGAAAAAAAAAAATTTGATAATCGAAAACCAGAAAGAAGAAACGCGCGTTTATTCCCATCGGTGGAGAAAACGCGCGCCCGCCTGTCAATCGTATTTCCGTTTTACTTTTTTTTTCTTTTTTCCTTCCTTTTCTCCGCGTTTTTAATTATCGAATTTCTTCTCGATCGAACAGGCCGTCTCTGTCTCTCGTTTTATCCTGACTTCGACAAATCGTTTCTCTCACTCCAAACGCGGCGCGCTCACGGGTCTCTGTCAACTGCGTCAACAATTTCGTACTTGCGATCAGCTTTTTCTTTATCGTTACCATTAGAATTAGCATTATTATTATTACTATTATTATTAGCATTAAGATTATTATTATACGCCATATCTTATGAGTCCATTCCCTCGTTTTTTTCTTCCTTCTTAGATCTCTCGTCCGTCGTCAAATCAAAATTTTACCAGCAATCCCTTTACGTCCCATCTAATGTCTAATTCCTTCCCGTTTTCGAATTTAAAAGAAACCAAAAGAAAAAAAAATAAAGGTGTGTATATATATATATATATACGCACACACATATATATACATGTGTATATATATATATGTATATAGTGATAAAGAAAAAACATACACCATGTGCCTCGACGATACTACGTGATCATTTCAAATGAAAGGGAAAAAAACCTAGTAAACGGAAAAATAGTTATGAAATCTTGATATCCTGGCAGGCATTGCCGGTTCTTCTCGGACCAAGAAAAAAGAGCGAGTTTTCTTTTTCTCTTATGGGGCCTTACGCGGAATTCACGAAAGTAGCAAAAAAATTCATCAAATCATTCAAGACGCAAAAATATATAGGCGGTAATAGTAAACCGTAGATAGTAGTAATAGCGTAGTAGTAGTAGTAGTAGCAGTAGTAGTAGTAGCATAGTAATGTAGTAGTAGTAGTAGTAGTAGTAGTAGTAGTAGTAGTAGTAGTAGTAGTAGCAGTAGTAGTAGTAGTAGTAGTAATAGAAATAGTAGTAGTAGTAGTAGTAGTAGTAGTAGTAGTAGTAGTAGTAGTAGTACTAGGCAGCAGCAATGCTAGTAGTAGTAATAGTAGTAGTTAATAGTAAAGTATTCCATAGTGGTAAATGATTATATAGTAGAAGTTTTTTTTATAGTAGAATAGTAGCAATTAAAGTAAACTAAAGTAGACAAAAAAATGAATTAATTACGGTGAAATTATCGTAACAGCAGGGCTTGCGTTCGTCGCACCTCGTCCATTGATTATTTCTCTTTCTCTCTTCTCTTTTCTTTTCACTAGATTTCTATCACATCCTTTAAATGTACGTCATTATCGGTCAACGATCGAAAATACAGATCGAGGCGATCGGAGTGACGAGAATCGACAAGCCCTGCGGTGGCGCAAATATTAAAACAAAAAAAATAAAAACCATGATTATATCCAAATTAGCAAGCACGATGCAAAAAAATGCATGCGCGGAGGTTGTCTCCGTCGGCAATGCGCAACTTCTGTATTATTTTATTTTTCGTCAAGAAAATAGCGTTCTCTCTTTTTCTTTCCAAGCACGCGTTAACTTCCAAGTAACATCTTTTCCGCTTGTTTCTTATTATTCAGCGATACTTTGCCTTGTTCCCTTCCCGCTCAAGAATCATCCTTCTCTCTCGATCTTCTGCGAATTATTCGGTGATTCAGAGATCGTACTTCTTCCTTGGGATCGGTTTCGCGACGAAAAAAACAAAAAAGAAAAGATGAAACGGCGCGTGTTGCCGCTCTATTTTCATTTATGGATTAGCTATCCGTTTTGGTTATTTAGTTCGTTATGCATGCAACCATCGTTCGGAAAAATACATGGATATCTCTCCTCTCTTTGCCTTGCCCACATCGTCTTTCGTCGGATCCTTTTCCACGTTCTTCTATTTCTCGCTTTCTCCTCCGTTCAAAGATCCCACATACCATCCTAGACGTGCGTATAATAATGTACGTATATTTATATATATCTATATATCCATATATATATAATGTACGTATATATAGTATGCGTGTGTGTGTTGAAGTATGCGTAGATCGTTAAATCCGTTTCCCTTTTTCTTTTGCGTTTGATGCATTTCGGTAAATTGAAGTAGAGTATCTTTACTTATTTTTTCTTTTTTTTTTTTTTATTTTCATTTTTGTACAGCCGCCCTGGCGTCGTGCCGAGGGTCGCGCCGGTTTTCCCCCCTTCCATTTCCATCTCGTAATTCTTTGTTTTTTTACTTTTTTATTTTTTGTAATTTCACACAGTCCACTTTTTCCCTATATTCTACAATATAGAATATATGTATATAATATATATGTGTATATAAAACGAAAAGCTGTCCTCCTCCCTTTGCTGTCAATGTGATGATGATCCGTTATTTTCGGCTCTATTTTCTATCATTGCCTGTCCAGTTTGTCGTCCAGCCCTTCTCGTTCGATCGTCGTCCGCCTGCGCACCTATACTTTTCGCCCATTACGTAACAGCACGTTCTGCAGCACCGTGTCGAAACGGCGTCCCGGAGTCACTTTTGCATTTTACTGTCTGCTTTTCTTCCATTTCTCCTGTCCAAACAAATTTATTCCTTTTGCTTCTCTTTCGCGAGCAGGCGACCACGCCGATCCGGCGTAGGCTTCTCTCGCCCGATCGTTCGTCCATCGAGCCTGGCTCGTTGTGCGTCCAAATGTACTCTATACGTTCTATCGTAATTTTCTTTGTCGTGAAAATCTTTTGAAGTTGGTTCGCGTCGATACGTGTGTAAATTCTTCCCCTTTTTCCCGATGATTTAGAGCTCGATAGGCCACGAGTTCGCGCAAATGCATACTGGTAAATACCGAAATTCTATCGATCGGCGATTTTCGTTCGTTTGCCAGCAGTGGCGAGCAAGAAGGGTCGAATAATATTCTCGTTGTCGAAAGATCGATCTCGCCCTCTTTCCATCGTTCCTCTCACTTCCTCTCTCTCTCTCTCTCGCTCTCTCTCTCTCTCTCTCTCTTCGCGCATTCTTCTTTTCTCGCCATTTCTGGGCTGCTCCGACTGTTTGCTGTTTCGACATCGAATTTGCTTGTTATTTTGCGTTTCTACGCGTATCTATCGTCCTTTGACAAGTCGATGTTTCCTCGTACGCGATTCGAGAGACACTGCGCCAGCACCGAGTACCGAGTACCAACAGTTTCGAGCAAATTAAAAACAATTACGCGCGAATCGTCAACGTCGTTAAAGGAATTATTAATCGATCGAAGATTTTCGTTGATCGAGTTTCGGCGAGTGCTAGAAACATTCGCTACGTTGCTATATAAGAATGATAGTCTTCTCGTCAATTTGGTTAATTAATATGGTCCCGCGATCGCCTGCATACTCGCAACGGTATTTTCTACGCGTTCGAACGTCTAGCGCCATCGTCGAAACGATTTTTCTAAAAAAAAAAAAAAAAAAAAAAAAACCCGAAAAAGAAAAAAAAAAGAATTAAAAAAAAAAAAAAAAAAAAAAAAACACCCGGAAAAGGACGAAAAGAGGAAAAAGGAATTCGTAACTCGTACTTTTTTTTCGGTCGTCCAATCTGACGAAACTGTTTCGACTCGGACACTTTGGGTGCTTCGGTGCGCACGATATGCAGAGTACGCGTAGAACGTACATGTACAGCCCTGTGTATCGGTTTGTCGCGAATGTTGACCTGACCGAAAAGCGTTCGTAGTGCCTTTCTTCTGGCCGCGATCTATCGTTAAACGAATGAAAACGTGCGGCGACATATGTAAGCGTCGATCGGTAAACCAATTCGAATCTCGCGATCGAACGGTTCTCCACTTTCGAGTTTGTTGGAATTTCTCTGCAGCGTACGATTGGCACGAGGCTTGGCATGTGTATTACGTGTTTGTGTGTAGTTTGCGCGTATTCGTTTGTAACAACGGAAAAATAAGATATAAATGCGTTAAATATCTATATATATCTATATATATATATATATATATATGTATAAAAAAGAAGTTATAAAATGTATCGGCAAACGGGTTAACAGAACAACATTCACGAACGTGGCAATCGTGCGAAACAAACGCGTAAACCGAACAGGAAAAACGAAGAACGTGTATAAATATTTCTTGCGATCAAAGAAGTAAATGGTAAACGGTCGCGTCGAACGAAAGAACGCGAGACGAATCAACGGAGATAAAGAAGAACCAGAAAAACCAAGGATTGGTGTAAAAAAAGAAAAATCGCAAGAAAACACTCGCCAACGTTACTTATACTCTAACGGCGCGTTGTCGTTCAGCGACGCGTACTCCCACGCAAAACGATTCCGCTTGATAAAATTGCTCGATAATAAAAGAATAAAAGAGAAAAAAAAAAAAAATTGTGGAAAACGCGAACAACTATATGTATACGAGTCTATTTTCTTTGTACGCTTCGCAGCGTCGTGTCTTTGTATTTTCTTCGTTCTTGCTTTCTTTCCTCCATCTCTCCGCTTTGCGGTGCCTTTATTTCCCGCCAAATTAGAAAAGATACACGATAGTTAACCCATGAGGTAGCGAATGAATGAAAAACAAGCTCTTCCTTCTCGTTAACATCGTTGTTCCCTTCCTCTCTTCTTAGCTTCTCGCTCTCATTCTCTCTCTCTCTTTCTCTCTCTCCTAACGTGCCTTTTCTCTCCGTCTCTAGTGCGACTTCCTTCGATCGGTCCAACTGCCGGAAACAGCTATTTTGGGTTTTAGTATTACTCATCTCGTCTCGATTAGCGACGACCGATCTCGCGTGCTTTCTTTCGATTTCACGCGATCCTCGATCGTCGCACGAGTTCGCTGGAGAGAGCATCGATATGAACGACGGCACACCCCCGACAACTATACGATATTTTATCCTTCGCTCGTGCTTTGCGGTCGTCCTTGTTTAAAGTGTCGCGTGAATGTTTCAACGATTAGGAGAATGTTGTACGTTTCGTCGAGCCGCTGTCTCGTCTCGTTTGGCAGTGACGACACCACTAACTGGTGTAACTTCGTTACGTATATTATTGGCGATCGGCGTTGTTCAACGAGACAGATCAAAGAGATCCAGTCATTGGGGAATCGATCTCTTCGAGGAATCTTGGTCCTTCGATATGAGAAACACGATCGATGATGCGTCTCGACTGATCGATCGCGTCGTATCGTTCGTTGGAACGCTGTCTCGTTCTTCTATCTTATTTCCTGTTTATCGCGTTTCTGGCAAAATAACTTTCTCTTATGTACAGCATTCATCGGGCAGTGTGTGTGCATGATGTTTCGTCAGGTCTCGGACGAGCATCGTTCGAACCAAGCTCTAATTACATATGTATATATTAATATATTTGTATATAATATCCGATCGGTTCTCGGTATAACGATGATCGATGTTAGAAAGTTGGCGTGCGCCTACCTGCGCACGGATAATTAATCGTTGAAGTTTCTGCATCGAAGTACGAGACGAGAGCGACGACGGTGGAACGGTAGTGACAGGGTCACGCGTTACCCGTATAACATGCGGCACCATGTGTAAACACTTTCGCTTATATTTAAAATGAAAGAAAAACAAAAGCGCGGCATCGTGATGGCGCTCGTCTCAAAGAAGGAAAGAAAAAAAATAGAAAAGAAAAGAAAAATACTTCATTCGCTCTTTTCACCCATACGCGACGAAACGGCTATTTTTCACGGGTTGCATAATTCCTCTTCTATCCGTTACACATCGACTAAATCTGTTTCGTTAATAAGTTTAAGCTTTACATATAATATATATCTATGTACAACAAGTGTATAGTGTATAATGTGTGTTTACTATATATGCATACAAGGTCTTCTTGGGGAAATTCGGGGGAGTGTAAATGCAGTGTAGAGAATAAGTTACATACCCGCGCGGTTTTCTTCATAATGCCCATTATTGGCAACAATAGGATTAATAATAGATAATATATTAAGACTTCTTTGAAAAAAAAAAGACGCGTCTTCGCTCTTAAACTTGTCTCTCACTCTATTCAGCATCCTAGCTCTGCTTAAAGATTATGTTTCTGCGTGTTTCATCATCCGATCAAGCAGCTCTCTCACGCTCTCTCACACGTTCGCTCTAGTTTCCCTTTCGCTCCGCTTCTTTCTCACCAAATTTTTTCATCCCTCTTTACGCGCCCAATTCGCGCGTGCCACACGCCTTAAACAAAAGAAACCTTATCCGATATATTATCTCTTACCGATATCACTTGAACCTGTTACATTAACAACAATGCCCAAATTGTATACAATAAGGCCCTCGTTTACCGCCGCGTATTCGGTTCGCAACCGTTTCTCGACCCGGAATTATACGATTCAGCAGCCCTGATTCCATCTCGCGTTCTCGGCGTTTCCCGGCCAAAGCGTTCGTGCCGCGTCTCGTTCGAAGGGCAA
>NT_177694.1:836374-850467 GCF_000188095.3 Bombus impatiens | reverse complement strand
GGGCAAAATTAAAAAAAAAAAAAAAGAAAAAAAAAGGAAGAAGAACGGCAACCTTGGTCGATCGATGCCAGTCGATGGACCGCGAGCGAACTTCGCCCGCCAAACGAAACGCCGACACGAACGACGACCACCGGCAAACGAAATTTCCCTCGTAATCCTCGTTTTCCTGTGCCACTGCTTCCATTAACTCTTTGCGTTAACATACCGGCGGTCTATTTCGCGATCTTACGAAAATCTGAACTGCCACACTTGACTCCGGCTATCTCGAAATACTAATACTAAAGCCCAAAATAATCTTCCACACCCTTTTCTCACAAGGGTTTGTCGGTGTATGTTTTCGTCTTTCTATTTTCCCCTGTCCTCTCTTATACGCGCGCGCGATCTCGTCTTCACGGTGAAACGATGATAACGGTAACTCGCAACGAATTACCGTTCGAGTCGTTTCCCCGATAAACTCTATATCCCTTACCACTATTACTATTCATTTATCACTATTATTATTATCGTTATCAATAAAGAAATACCAAGTGCTGTAACGTTGATCGGTTGTTGGCAACGACGGGTCGGGCGAATGATCGCCTCTCGATATTACCATTGTCTTCTCGTATTTCTATCCCCAAAGTAGCGTCGTATAATAACCCATACGTTACTATTGTAAAAATCTCTGCGCGGAACACGAACCGCGTGCACGAATCGTTTGCACGTATATATATATTCTATAATATATATATAAATATATTATATTCTTGCGTGTTTAGTATTAGGATCGTGTAAGTCGATGACGAATCGAACCGATCGCGATCCCTTCGGTTTCTCTCTTTTTTTTCTTTTTTCTTTTTATTTTTCCTCTTCTTCTTCGTCGTAATGCGTAATAATATGTATATTGTAAGGTGACATCGGCGTAAACAACCACCCTGATATTATGTTCTGTCTCGTTTGTATAACGGTATGCATCGAAGACAGCCGAGCAATGCCCGCGAAGGAGAATGACGGATATCGTACAACAGCCTTGCTGTCTTTTTGCCGATTCGTTCATTTTCATTTTCTTTTCTCTTTGAAAGGTTGTTGGTCTCGGGTCTACGAGCGAGTGAAGAGAATGCGCGATATACGATGGATGTTGCGTTGCGTAGACATCGACGACGGTAAAGCATTGAAAAGCAAAACTGGAAGGATCGAGCTGTGATTGTCTGAAGACCGATTAAAGATCGTCAAGCGTCACGCTGTTGATCGTTTGCGATCGAGAACGTTTTGCGACAGCGCGGATCTTATTCATACACGAGTGGTGGGATTTTATAGTCGATGGGTACTTCACCTCGGCAACCTGATCCGTTCAAAATTGTGTAGCGTGGACTCTATTCGTATTCTCCTCGATTTCTTCAAGCTTTTCATCGCAACGGTAGGATGGGTCGCCGGAAACCTGCGTGCCTTTTGCGTTTCATCGGTCGAGAGTACGCGTGTACGTACGCGTCTTCTTTCTATCTTCTCCGAACGATTTTTGTCGGCTCGTTCGGTGTCGAGCGGATACGCCGATCCTTCGACTATGTGGTAGATCCAACTGTAAGAAAGGTGATGTGCGTCGTTGCTATGTACGATGATGTATCTAAAACGTGCGCGGAAATGGAAGATTTTGTTTGAAATTTTGGCCACCGTGTCGTACGTGGCGAATCGTCTATTTCATCGAGTCTCTTTCGGAGTTCTTTCTCCTTTCTATTCTCTTTTTTCTTTTTGTCTCTTTTTCGTTTTATTTTTTTTTCTTTTTTTTTTTGTATCTTCTGCCGTTTCATCGAAAGTTTGCTCGCGAATCGCGTAGCTGTTACGCGTTAGACGCGTCCTTCGCCTCTTCTGCGCGCTGCTTCTGGATTTCTCTTTTTGTTTCGCTGTCCACTTTCTTTCTAATACCGCGACGGTAAGCGTTTGTCCATCGTCGTGCCGGTTTTCTCATGCGAATTTTCATCTCGTGTATTTCGTCTGCTACTGTATGTTATTATGCGTGGGCGTGCTTTCTACGACTGCACCAGCGTGCGCAGTTTCTTCCTCGTGGAGGAGCACTTTTCTGTTTTTCTTCTTTTTTTCTTTTTCTTCAAAAAATGTTCGATAAAAAACTACACAAAATGACCGTTGTTCCGTCGTACAAATAGTCTATACGAAGAAAGTGATAAAAATTTGATAAAGCTTAAGAAGAGTCGTCGGTGATAGGTCGACGACGACATTGGACGTTCGTACAAAAAAGAAAGAATCTTTCTCCCTTTCTTCTGTTTCTTCTTCTTCTTCCTCTTTCCCGTATCTTTTTTTTTCATTTTCTCGTTTTTTTTTTTTTTATATTTCCTGCTTCTTATCTTCGTTTCGTCGAGGCTCGCATACGATAGTTGAAGTTACGCACGTTTCACGCTTCGATTGAAGGAATTGTTCTCGTTTTCTTCGTCGACAAAGTTACTTTGTTAGCTGATGCATTATACGATCTTTTATTTGTTTATACTTTTCCGTTCCTGGTGTTGTATCTTAAACTTGTCTCGCTGGATATATGGAAAATCTTAACTTAAGCGTCGAGCTTACTTTATATTTCCCCAATTCTAAATCGATAAGTGCGATTTCTCACGGTAAAATATTCTAGAATACTAACATTTAAATTTACCGATAATTCGATTTTGTACATTCGTTTTCTTGGTATTCTTAACCAATAGTAGATTAATTTACTTCTCGCCTCTTAATTCACGCGCGTAATAATTTATAACGTTAAAAATCTTTTCTCTTTTCTTTAAGTTATTACTATTTATATTAATAATTTCTATTCAATCTTCATATTCATTTTTTTTCCATTTTTTCTCTTTTTTTTTGTGTTTAAGTTTTGTTACTTTGATTTGTACATTCTCCCGAGCGTGCGAACGGGCTTTTGACACGTTCTCTCCAAATCTCTCTATCCCTTTCCTTTCTCTTCCTACGTGGCGTTTGAGAAGTGCTATGCTGAGGAATCGTCCGGAAAATTAACTTTCATCTCCGTGTTATCGCGATGCTTGTTGTGGTGTGCTTTCTCCTTTTCAATGTTTCATCAAGTTGTTGCGTGTATATGATTTTTGCATTTATCGTGTTCGCGCGGTATATTACCATAAATTCTCTCGAATTCTCGTTACTTGTCGTTTCTTTTTTCATCGTCGAAACAGAGTGCAAGTACTGTGGACGAGCAACGAAGTTAAACAATGTCGTCTTTTTCACTTTCTACGCTACTGAATCCTCAAGTTTCTCGTTTTTCTTGTCGTTACGGTAGCTTTCTTCCTTCGTCTTGTCGTGGAAATTTCGTTTTTCGAAAATTAGCGCAACGAAAAAATGAATCAAAGATCGATGAACGAGTTAAAGGTGTAAAAATTCACGTGCGGGGCAGATTGTGCGGATCACGAACTTTCGTTCTTGTTCTCTTCTGTTCTTTTTTTTTTCTTTTTTTTGTATTCGTACTTTTTCTCTTTCTTTTTTTTTTACTTTTTTTTATTTTTTTTTTTTATTTTTTTTTACAAAGAGATATTCCGAAAAGGGGTAGGGGCGATGGATTTCGTTGTTGCCGCCAAGTGTCTTCTCTCGCGCCGCGCAACAACGAAATTCTGTGAAAAGAGCGATAGTAACTCTTACTAGCGTCGTGCTTCTCTATACATTTTGCGTTTCTGTCGTTTTCTTTTCTGGCACGCTTTTCGCGTGCGATCGACCGTGGAAAAATACGTGAAAAATTTGGATTCGTTGTTTTGGCCGAAAAAATCAATGAATTCCGAACGTGTTCCCTCGATGTGTATCGTCGTTTCAGGAAAAAGGAGTGTCAAGTGATTTCGAATTGGCGTAAATGATTTTTTTTTGGTCGGTAAAGCGAATCTTTCCGTTTAATTTGACGTTGTTGCCGATGATTACGAAACCGTTGCGTATCTTCGTTTTGTCGCGTGTTGCATCTTCCCTTTGTTCTATGGATTTTTATCTGGCGGATTTACGTTTATCGTTTATCGTTCTATGGTTTCGTGGTTATTCTATAAAACGATGTCTGTTCCGTTATTCTCTTACTGCTGTGTGCATATTCATTTTAGTCTCTTGGCACTTTCCTCGTTTTTCTTTCCGTTCTTTCTATTCTTTTTTTTCTTCTTTTTTTAAATTCTTCTTCGTTTTAATCCTCTTTTATTCTTACTTTACAAAACGTTAATCACTCTCGTCTCTTTAAATATTTACGTTTCATAAATAAGTACGGAAGCGAAGGCCTGCGGGCGAGGAAGCATTTCCAGGAAGCGACAACGACGAAAATCGCGTCACATAAAACTGCGAGCCCGATCGCCTTTGTCGCTCGCCGTTGAAACGACGTTCGCTCGCCGAGCGGACCTTGCGCCGCCGTTCTCTCCAAATATATTAAATATATTATACAATTTACCCGACTAAAGTTTCCTTTATCCCCCCCTCCCCTGATGAGCTACAGACGCGCACAGCGCAAAAAGCTGCGCGCCGTGCCCTTTTAAACCTTGCTTTATCTTATCTCTTCCATCTCTTTTACGCCCATCTCTCTTTCTTCTTCTTCTTCTTTTTTTTTTCTTTCTTTCTTTTAAATCTTTAAGTTACATATTCTTTTACGAAAAACACTCCGCTTCGCTTCTTCTACACCACCTTCCACCTTATAATCTCCTTATAACTCTATTTAAAAAACATTTCAGACTTTCTTCGTCGCACTTCGCTTTTTTATTTTTATTAATATCGTTAAAATTCATTAAGTTATTAAAAACGTCTAACAAAAAAATTGAAAAAGAAAGATTCACTTAGATCTCCCCAACAAGGTATCAAAAATAAACTTATTACTCTTAGATTCATTTCGCTTTTTTTTCACGTTGCTATCTCGCTTCTCTCATCACGTAGTTCTTCCCTTTCTATCCGCTTTGTCTCTTTTTCCTTTTCCACTCAAATCCGGCGTCGTTGACTCTTTTCCTTCTGTCCTCGCTCGAGTTCGCTTCTTTCGTTATACCGCCCTCCTTTACTCTCTCTCTCTCTCCCTCTCCCTCTCTCTCTCTATCTATCTCTCTGCATCGTCGTGTCTTCTTTCTCATTTTCTTTCCTTATGCTTCTAATCCTTCCGGCACTACTCCTCCTCCTCTTCGAGATGCAGCGAAAAAGAAAAAGCCAAGAGAGCGGAGAGCATTGGCGCACCGAGCTTCCACCGCTCGCGTTCGTCTCTTTATTTTTTCCTCTGCATACCTTCTCTCCATCGTTCAATTTTCCATTATCCGCCGATAGTAGTAGTATTGCTACGCACACTCAACAGAAGTTCGTTTCTCTGTAATCCGTTTGCCTTCTCACCCGATAAACAAAAATCCTAACACGCGATATAACAATTCCCTTCCATTCAACGTACACGTTTTCTCTTTCGTAAAACTTGGATTCCCTCCTACCTACCTTAAACTCGTGTATTTTTGTACTAAACGCATACCAAATGCCATGAGGTGAACCGACGGTCGACGACCCTGTCTTCCGATCAATTCCGTGAACCGGAAGGGTTTACCGTCTTCGTCGCTATGCGCGAATGCCGGCCACCAGGTTCAACGTACTAATTGAGCATCGATCACGCGCCACGAAATTTCAAGGAAATCTGGCTAACGCTGGGTGATTTACAATCTCTGCCGGTAGCGAAACTTTCTGTTATCGATAGGAGAAATTAAAACGTACGAAACGATGACAGGGTTCCTGTAATAGAATCAAAATGAAACTTGGATGGCGGAGAGATTCAACGAACTTGCGAATACTCTTCTCGTGGCACGCGATGATGCGTCTGTCAGTCCGTTAATTTATCTTCTCTCCTTTTTTTTTCTTTTTTCTTTTTTTTTTTCTTTTTTTATCCTCTGTCGTTTATAAATCACTGAAACGGATCTAGCCCGTCGAACAGTTCCTCGAGTCTCTTTCGATAAATTAGTGCAAATTCACTTCACCGTTTTAAATAGTCCTGAAACGTTTAGCTTTCTTTTCACCGTGTTTTTCATCTTTCATCTACCTCTTTCACTCTCCCTTCCACTCTCCGTTTTTTCCCATAAAATCTCTTACACGATCGATCTTCCCGTTTCGAGCGAAAACGTTTCCTGCCCGTACGATGCATGTGCGAACCATCGTATCCTTCAACTTGTTAGACTCATGCCTTTTTTTTTTTGCTTCTGCTTTCATAAATCAAAACTTAAGACTTTTAGGAGTTACGCGCAATCGGTCACGAATATTCTTCGTTAATGGAAAACGTTATCTTTCCATCGCGTCCACCTATCGTCTCTTCAACGTTAAAAACACTCGATCTTTGAACTCTTCTCGAATTTTGTATTATCCCTTTCGCTGATGATATACAAGCAATTGCCGCAGAAAGAATCGTAAGAATTATCGTGATCGATAGTACGCGCCGTGCCGGAAACGCGATATCGCTGCGAGTTTCTAACGCTTTTATTAAATTTTTTAACGTATTCGTAATAGTATTTGCTATCCTAATAGTGATACGACTATATAATATATATATCTATATATATATATATATATATATAATTAAAACAAGAGAAAAATAGAGAAAAAGGAAATAATTACAGAATTTACAAAGATCGTTGAGGACCGGAATTTCCTAAAAATTCGCAGACGTACCATCTTCGTTTATTCGACGACTCGCTGGCGATATCCACGCTCGCATCACGAGGCGAAGAGCGACATCAAATACATAATCACGATGCCTTTTTCTCGTCAAATATCACTCTTCCACCTCCAGCATTTTTTCCCACTTTTCCCCTTTCTGCGGTTCTTTTCTCTCGATTATCCTAATCTATCTTCCTTGTATTTCTTTGCCATATAAGCCTAACCAGTAATTAATTACTTATCAATTAATAGTAGTATTCAACACACGCACACTCACACATTATTACATTCATTTATAAAGTAAAAATCCCTGAAAAGGTTTCATAGTTAGTAGCAACCGTCTTATCATTTTGCTCTTCTTTCGGTCTCTGAAACTTCTTACATTTGTCCTCTCCTCGAAAGCGATTGATTCTCGCTTTCTCGTGCGTACCAACGGTCGCTTTTTCATTCTCCCTTCCTCTCTCTTTGCGGAACATCCTTCTCGTAGCACGAAACAACGTCCGTTCCATGTACAACGTCGAACAATTCCTCGGTATTCATCCTCTCGTTTATACTCTTTTCTTGCAAGCGTCTTTGCTTCGTAGTTGACTCAGTTTCTTCATTCCGATCACTTTTGCAAAAAAGCGACTCGACGACGAAGGATGTTGTTCTCGTCGGTATCTCCTTCCATTTGCTGTTTTCGACGCCAATAACCACTCGTCGATTCCCAGCAGACGCGACCCGTCTACGTTGTGTCTTTCGCCCCTCCCGCTGCTCTTCTTGACTCTTGCAAGGAACTTGAGGCGAGTAGAGCGTTCAACGCGCCATACGCATGTCACGCATTTTCACTTCACTAATACGCAAAAACTCGTAATCGCTTCTTTGGTATTACAGGCGCGAGAGGGGCGGGGATGAGGGAATCTGCCATGAAAACTTTCCGGCTTACGTCTAACCGTAGAACGAGTCACGTTTCGTTCACATTTTCTTCGATAATTAAGTCTCGTTAATTAATGTCTCTCTGTGTTGTGATATAAAAAAAACTGTACCTAGAGTAGTTCTTTTCTTTTCTTTAAAAAAAAAAAAAAAAAAAAAACCGCTTTCCTGTATAGTGTACTTAGTAGAAGTAAGTAGATAGTTAATAGCAGTAGTAATAGTACTAGTAATAATAGTAGTTGTAGTAGTAACATGTATAACGTAATTGTGTAATCGTTACTTAACTTCTCTGTATATTATTATAACTTTAATATTATGTAGACTTCTTTTTTTAGATTAGTTGGTTTTTATCCTTTCTCTCGTTTCACTTTTCATTATCATATTAAATCTTTAACGGTAATGAATGAGGTAATAAGGTTGTGTATGCTTTTTTTCTTATCATCGTATCCTATTTCATCGACGAGGTGGTTTCGTTAACGTTGCGTAATCGATTCGTTCGAGTGCCACTCGTCGCTTCAACTTCTGAATTAAGCAAACTCGCAACGAAACGTGCTGTAACGCGCGTAGAAGAAGTGAGCGAACAATCTGTATATCTCTTCGACGGACGAATCGATTATAACTTATCATCCCCGCTTCGAATGGGCAGGAAGCAAATTTTTCGTCTCACTTCGTCTCGCATGATGCGTATTCGTTGGCTAACGTGCACACTTCCGTCTGATTCAACGCGGTGCTCTGCATCGCTTTCGTTTCACAGAGCTGTGTATCCTGAGCCACGAGGCTCGTTGTTGAACACGACGTAGGCCGAGTGTCACGATCGATGGCAATCGGTCAACAATAACGTAATTTACCATTCGTTCTGTTGCAAAAATCTGTCTAAAAAATAAAACGCTCTATATCTATTGCGTTCTCGGTGACGCGCGACAAAATGTACTTACGACAAATGAACTCGCGTACAAGACGAACTACGGTATAAAAGGGAGCTGGGGGAGGAAACAAGACAAGAACAGCCATCGATCATGTCACATCTTACCGTTCCGAATCAAACCTATATATTATGATTTTAAATATTATTCGATCCTATTGCATGTGTATGTGTGTGTGTGCGCGCGCGCGCGGGTACTGTACGTGACATTTTGAACCGATAGCTTTCGCGAAGTACCGTTCGTATCATGCACATCGAAGGATACATAGCCCGCGAGAAGGAGGTCGCACGTAGCCTTTTACGAGAGAATGTCAAAGCGACGAAGGCCACCCCGGCGATTCAAACGGATTTTCTGAGGCGTTGGTCGGCGTCATGTAAGTTTCAGTGACGTTACTGATTTTGTGATTGCTGTTGATTAGAAGGCGAAGTACTAGATTGTTGTTGAGCCGAGTGCTGCGACGCTGTGCCACCTTGTTGGGACGTGGCACTGCCATCTCTTCGAGTACGAGAACCACCTTCTTGGCTGCTACCACGACCAGCGCGTGAGCCTGCGACACCTGCTCCAGGTGCACCAGATGACTGTAGAACCATAGCGCGAATTCTTCTCTGTGCCGACTGTGAATCAGAGAACAAGCAAAAATATAAATCGATATATTTTGTTTGTCGGGTTTTAACGATCGTAAAACGTTGAAGTATTTTTAACGGTAACGCGCGTAATACCTGAACAGAGAAGAAAGGGCCAATTATTTGGACGGTTGCTTCTTCATCGGCAGAAGGAGATGTGGATTGTTGTTCCGATAACTTTATGATACTTCCGGTTACACGTTGCAATTCTCTAACGTTTTGTCCACCTTTGCCAATGATTCGGCCAACTTGAGTACTTGGTACGAGAATCTCGATTGTCAATCGGACGTCCTCGGTTCCGCCCACGAATCCTTCCTCGCGCATTTTCTCGAAAATTAAGTATTGAGCCTAAAAGCGAATATCATTGGTGTCGTATAATCGTTACAGGAGAACCATACGAATAACATTTACTTGAACAGAAAAAAAGGAATGTCGAAGGTTGTAACGGGACCAACTGTACATGCATAATGCAACATGTCATTGGTACGGGTAAACCCTTCATATTTTAATTTCCCTGTTCTATCAAGACGATGCATAGAAAAACCGCATCTTCTCAAACGAGACCAGGTTGATCGAGCACTAGCGTTTCTACACGTTTATCGACGATAAAAACCAGTTAGAAACAATTGTCAAGATATTGGGATTCGAACACGGAACCCTGACGTTTGCAAACCAACCTGTTACTTACTAAGCCACGAAGTAACTACACGCTATCTAACCGATTATTTAGTTCCTACTTTACATTCGTTAAATCTATGTAAAACTTGTGCTTTTCTTTACGTGGAATATCATACATATATATATTTTTCTTATACATATATTATAAAATTTACATCTATCATTATCTTTACATAATTCAAAACGTTATGACAATCGAAATTTTAGCGATACGTCGATTTCTAGATCTTTCATCTGCCAGTAACGTGCGCTTTTCCACTCTTTAAGCCCGAGCCTCGACTTTTAGCGTTAAAAATCATTAGATTTTACTCGATAAGGAATTAAACGTATCATCTGCGCAAAACTTACTTTCCACTGTGATTCTGGTGATCCGACGATAGTTACTTTTCTGTCATTTTGTTGTTCTACAGGCTTGTCCTGCTCGATTGGCGCGATTTTCACACTGGCGCCAGAGAATCTGATAATGTTTCTGATGTGTGAACCCTTGCTTCCTATGATTGCCCCTACACTCGTATTCGGAATGTAGAGGAACGCAGTTTCTTGCGTATCGCCTATCGGAATACCTTGCTGCGTAGGCAAACTGGTTTGATAAGGATATGGGGCTGGTCCGGTGCCATACAAGCCCGGGCCACGTGAGCTGTATCCCATACCAGCAGTGGACATCATAGCCATTGGATGTAAACCAGGAAACATCAAGCTTTGAGGCTGTAACGATCACGTGATTTCGTTATTACACAAGCTCTATCGTAACTTGGCATAATATTTGAAACGATTCGTTCGCTATGACTTCGCGTAACTCCTAACACTTACAGCCATTGCTTGCAAGTCATTTTCGTAGCTTTGGCGTAATTTGCTGGAAATCATAGATTCAGCTTTGCTCATGTTATCGATGCTGCCTTTCACCGTGATAATGCGCTCGAGATTGAAGTTGTTGATGTCATTGATACTGCTTACGGTGATCTTCGTATCTGTATCCTGCATGATTTTCTTAATGGTGGTACCACCCTTTCCGATAATTCGTCCAATCAAATTGTTGTGCGCAAGAATCCTCAATGAGATCTCGCTGTTGACAAACGGTTACGGCGCGTTAATAAACACACATGCATCCATTATACGAACGCGTATAGCAAATTTCATACGTAACATCGTTTGCAAAATAATTTCGAAAGCGGATAACGTTTCAAGCTTCTTACCCTTTACTCAAACCGTAAGCCTCTTGCTGCGTCACCTCCATAATTTTCTTGCAAGCATTCGTACAATTCTCTGGGTTACCGTAGATGGTAATAGCTTTTTCAGCAGCACCGAGGCTGTCCTTACGGTGAACATCGACTCGCGCGCGCGTCATCTGAGTGATCTGACGTATGGTAGAGCCCTGGCGACCGATTATGGCTCCCACCATCTCTGATTGTACAAGAATACGGAGCGGGAAGTCTGCCTGCCGTCCGGAGCCCGAAACCCCGGAATAAGCTACGCCGCTGCGCTGGCTGCGGCCTCTACGTCGGTTCTCCACCGTAGACATTTCCACTTTTAGCGGGCTACCCTCGTACTCGTGACCATTTAACTGGTTCACAGCCCTGTAAAACGGCGAAAAGACGATCGTCAGACCGCAACAATTACGATTAAGCATGTCGACTATGAAAAATGCCTATGGACCGGATGATACGTGGGTTTATCTCCGCGGCAAACAATGTCGAAACTTACTGCTGTGCTTGTTCTTGCGTCTCATAGCTGATGAGGACGGTTTGTAAATTAGGATCGCGCGAGGACAATTTCTCCACAGACTGCACTTGACCGCAGTTCGAGAACAGGGCCTCTATATCTTCTATTCTGATCTGAGCTGGCAAGTTGTTTACGATAACCTTGGATCCGGCACCGCTGTAAAAAAAGAAATTCAGAAACGTCAATTAGCAAACGTTACACACCTGGTCTCGTCACGTTAAGGGTCGATCGTGAGGATGGCGCGTGTACGATTCGTGTAGGCAAGAAGGAGAGAGAAACTTGTTTTTCAGTTACGCTCGTATTAAAATTATCGCGGTTAAAACGCTTGGGAATCGATGTAATTTTACTAACTCGTGCGAGCAAGGAGTTCCTGAATAAAAAACGAGACCTAGTTCGCAGGCTAGTACATTTAAAAGCGAGAAGCAAATCGATCGTTAAAGTTAAACGGTTGTTTTTCTAGTTAAAAAAAAAAATGCAAAAAGCAGGAAAATCATCGATCGTCAATAATTTCTTGAAACGAGAATATATGGTTGGTCGTGCACAACGTATGTAAGTATAACGCAGCATTTGGGTCAAGAATTTCTCGGTATCGGCTTGAGATCGTCAAAGAGGACGGTGCCTGCTAAACAAAAATCAACTCGACGAGGAAAGAGCATACGGCGAGTCAACACGAACGTACTGGGACGGTTACCAATCGAAATTGCAAGGCCGGTTCGTTGCAACAGCTTCTTCGAACTTTTTTACCGCATCTAAGTAAACATTTCGTAAAAGTCGAGAAAATATCGTTACAATATAAAAAACATCGATACAACGTAAAAGAATAAAATGTTAGAAATTCGTCACGAATGGAACGCCAACGCGTTACAATTTCCATGATAGTTTCTACGAAGAGGAATTAAAAATACCAGGATCGCTGATGGCTAGTTACGCGAAAATCGCCATTATATCGTGTTATGGCGATTATCTGTAAGTTCAGTTTCGGTTTTGTTTTGCGTTTGTAAATACGATACGATCGCTAATTACGTAAAATAAAGAAACTAATTACGCGAAATAAAGAGAGCGAACAGCGATGATATCGTTGAAAAAAGTTCGATAGCGAAAAGTTTATCGCGCGCAATAGTTAGAAATTTACTCGCAACGAGGGGCCGTTCGATTCGCGACGATACACGGTGATCTATAAATTAACGCGAGTCTACCATATCCCAGAGGCTCGACGATGTTCTCGCCAAGAGCGTCATCGGCAAAGATCGCATATGCGCGGATGCCCCTGTTGACATTTTCTCTTTCTTTCTTTCGTTCGACATCTCCACGTCGAATTTATCCTCGTCCTCGGCCCTTGCGAGGGAGACGGCGCAACATGAAAGGCATCGCGAATCAAAAACAAACTCCACCCGTACCCTATCTAAATACCAAATGCGCCTTCGATTCGTCTGTGCGTCTCTCTTCGAACATAATTCGCCGCAAAATTGGCAATGTGAAACAGCCCGTAGTAATTTCATTTCGCGTTCATTACGTCGGTATATTCCTACGGTTCCTCTTTTCGCGGATATACTCGCGTCCACGTTAATCGAATTTCAAGGGGTGAAGAATCGCGAAATTGGACGCAGCCACGGCACTGGGCGCGACGCAACATGAATGAACCAAATGGCAAGTAAGAAGAGGACGCGGAACGTGAAGAAGGAAAAGGAGGGTGAAACGGCTGAGACTCTCACTTTCGTACGTATCGATTTTTCAGCTCACCGACCCACTCAGCGTCAGGGCTTTCGACTAACCTTGAAGAAAACGTACCGACCGACCTAGCTTGTGCTCGGCCAATTATTACGGCCCGATGAGGACGCGGATAATCGCGTATTCGGTCGGTTCGATCGAAAAAGTAAAACAATCGCCGTCTCTTTTCTCACGGAAGCAGTGCACGTGGGCATTAAACGCGCGTATAGGCGTGCTGCGTCGCGGGGCGAAAAGATCGTCGTGAAATTCAAATTTTTCCCGCTGCTAATTACTCTCCCATTCCGCGGACAAGATAACGGATATTACTTAATCATATAGTTACGCGTCGGCTCGTGCTCGCGATAATTGTACCCGTCCTGTTCGCGTCTGAACGAAACTAACGACGAGCGAAAATTCTACCGTCGAAGAAGGTCGAGGAGCAACCGAGATATCCGATATAAATACGCGTGAAAATACGGAATACCGCGGGGCGGTGGTTGGCGCCAATCGAAAGGATCGTCGGACGACGATTCCGGAGATAGGCGTAAAATCTTGCACGACGAATAAAACGGCGTCGAACGGCGGTACGGCACAAAAGGTGAGAGGGCGACGCGCGTGTTACGTGTGTGTGATGGAACTAATTCCAACCCCCCGGAAAACCTTAACCGAACAACTACCGTGGAGCACAACGCGTTCCTGGGTGGCCGATAGAGACTCCTCTCTCTGTCCATCGTCGGGGGCTGCAGGTTCGAGGCTCGTCGAACCGAACTCTTGGACGTGCACGTGCTCGCGCCTGTAGAGAGACAACACGTTCGACCGAGAAAAGTCGATATTATGTCTCTGTTCGTACACAGAAGGTTCGTTTGCACGCGTGTATCGGTACGGGTTACGGGGCTACAGTGAGAACCGTGCAAAGGGTGGAGGA
>NT_177694.1:835933-836230 GCF_000188095.3 Bombus impatiens | reverse complement strand
GGGGGTGGCAGCGAGGGTGAGAGCGGAGGCAGGCCTTTGTTTCGTGTGCTTTTGGGGATTTTCGGCGGCACCCGGTGTGGTGTGAGGTATATATGCAGGAGTGCGCAAGGGAACGTTGATATCGTCGGTTTCGTCTGGCACGCGGGTCCGTCTCCTCCACCGGTACGAACCCCCCACCCCCACCAACCTATCTCCACGAGGAACCAGCTAGAGCAGTAACCCACCAACGCACACCAACATCGCCAACCACCACCACGTCACCTCCAACCTCAACCCTTTTTGCGCCTCTTTCCCTCG
>NT_177694.1:828245-835893 GCF_000188095.3 Bombus impatiens | reverse complement strand
CTCTCCTATTCTCCCCCGTCCTGCACACCCGCCGACGCATCACCCTTGCCGGATCTTGCACGCACGTGTAACTCGCGATTTCGTCCGTTCACCTTTAACGAAAGGCGGTATTTTCGTACGCCCACCACAGCGACGGAGGAAGCGAAAGAGACGCGCGGCAAGAGCACAAGAGCAAACCGATAGATAGAGAAGGGAAGACGGGGAGAGAGTGAGAGAGAGAGAGAGAGAGAGAGAGCCTTTTCCGAGCCCGAGGCACATACCGACAGGGATGGACGCGCGACGACCGCAGACCACGGGTCACCCCCGTGGAAGAGCTTTTGATCTCGCCTAAGACACGTTTTTTCGGACTCTCTTTTTCTTCTCTACTTTGCTCCTTTTTTTTCGTTTAACGAGCCAATGGACTCGGACGGCCGCTTCTGGAGGAAGCGATGGTCGGAAGCGGGTCGCGGGAGGGATGGAGGTCGGGCAAACAGGGGGAGGGGGCAGTTGACGAAAAGTTCGAGGGTCGTAATGCGGTGCAGTTAATTGTGAAGGGAATTGGGACTCGTTACGCGCCGCTAGTCGCGTAAAAATGGAGCACATTTACGCAGGGGTAATTAGCGCGCGAGCCACGCGTGTGGCGATTTTTTTCTTGCTTTTTAGAGATACACCGGGAATTACGCCGTGTAATCATCCCCTGTGAGTTTTATGGTCCCGTTGCTCGTATTTATACGTTTTACCGGACCGTACTTGCAATCTACGAAGTAGTAGCGCGTTTGTCGCTTTTAATCGCGTTTTACCGTCCACATGGTGCGCGTGATTTTTTCGCCAACGTTCGTCTCTTATTAACTCGTCGAAGTCGTTGCCGTAGCCGCTGTCTTTCCCACGTTAACATCACAAGTCTACACAAGTTGAGAGATAACGCCAGGTAAAACGTTCGTCCTACGACCAGATCCGATCGAAACGCACGCTTCCGTTCCATCGATTTGACAAAACGGTACTTGCACTTCGCGCTAAAACGCGTACGATCGACGAATAAATATTAGCCGAAAAAGAAACTGGGCGACAGAGTGGCGCTCGATGGAACGTGTACGGTCCTGGCCGGAGAAGCGTCGACGTCGTTGACTGAACCGGCGGGGCGCACGGCGCCAAAATCGATTTTGAAAAGGGAAAGTGGCATGTACGTGCCAGCAGCGTGGCTTTACATATACAGTATGCGCACGATTCGCGACAAAAACGTGTAGGAGGTAAAACTGCAGCCGCGCCGAATAAAGGTTGCAGCACAAACCGCGTACGTTGCAGATGCGCGCGGCAGCCAACACACGTACACAACGCGTCCGCGACACACAGGTAACGCGCGTGCAACAACGCGACTCGAGCGCGCAGATACGCCACACAGCCAACATTTACATATACACGCGCGAGGTCTGGTTCATGCCTCTTTTTTCTGGCCACGAGTACCTCTTTCCCATTCATGTGTGAGCGTTAGAAGGGAAGTTGGCGTCTCAATTCGGTGTAACGTGCATGTACCTGTACGGGTGCGTGGCACGTGTACTCCGCTTGCCTGTTACGCGTGCGTGTGCATGCCACGCACGTGTATACGATGTGCTGGGCTCTGTGAATGGCGCCACATGACGACAATTTCGGTGATTTTTCCCGGTGTTCGAGCCGGAAGCGACGCGCTCGCCCGATGGAGCTTCGTCGGACTCACGGCCTTCTCTTTGTATTTCCACGGATTCGATAAATCGGATATAACCGAAGACAGCGAAACGGTTATTAAACTGTTAATTTTCACCGATTGAATCGCTTGATGGGACACTGACAACCATTTGACCACGTACTACAGAGATAGACGGAGGAACGTTTAAAGGATAAAAGATATGGAAAGAGAAGAGAAGGGATCATTAGAAGACAGCCGAATTTTGTATCCGACCGTAATTTAAATATATCAAGTTTCGAGAAAAAGAAGATTCGCGTGTAATAAGTTGATACTTTGACGGATTAGCTCACGGATGGCTTAACTTTTGTGGGTTAACGCTCCAGCACGAGTTATTTTTAACCGTTTTACGTGTATCAATGAGATCCAATAGATATCGGCCATAATGTAGCAGATAAGACGAATATTCGACAGCACCGGTAGAAAGATTTACTATGCTTCTGAAAGTTTTTCAGCGTCGAGACGTACGAAGCGAACCAAGTAGATAACGCGTTGTATTGAAAAGCGATAGGCGACCGATGCGTTTCGTTGTCGACGAAAAAGATAAGATTCCCGCGGAAGCTTGTTAATATTGACACACCTTGGGTGTGAACGTTCATGCACCGCGTTCGGTATCTCCCGATCCATGATAGATACATATTACCTAGCACTCGTTAACGTTCGAAATAGAGTAGCGTAAGATCATTCTGGCACCGTTGTTTAATATCGCTGCTATCCGCAATACGCTATCTACGATACTCGCTACTGAAATGGACTCCGACATGGGTTGTACGAGATATTCAAACACGCGACCAGTATTGTGCGCGATAAAAATTTATACCTAGTCACGGCATAATTTTCCAGATAACAATTTTTTTTTAATTATCGCCACACGCGATTGCTAGTGCAGTTACTACGATAAGAAACAATATATCGATATTTTAAATATTCCGCTTATCGACGATAGCCAACGTTACAACGCAGATTAACGTTCGGATGAAATACCCAAGACGGTTCGTAGGCGAGAGAAGATTCGAATCGACGAGTATAAACAAATTCTGGCATTTAAAAAAGGGTGTAAGAGGTAAAGGGTAGGCGTACTTATAGCTCGGTTGATAAGCGCCGTTCAAACACCGTTTTCCTTCTATTTCGGTCTTCCGCATCGAGCGCAAATTATTGAAAGCAGCCTCGATACCTTATCGATACAGCGACCGTATAATACGAGCGAGTACCTCGAAGAGTCACAACGCGATACGATAGCGACGTTTCAAGTGCGTGGCGGTCCGGTTGCGAATCGCAGGTTTCAACGATGCGGTGGCCGCGTGCAACCGTAGCAACCGACTAGCCGAGAAAGCTTAGTGCCACATTGTTTGGCGCCTGTAAAACCGTCGTCGAATCGAGGTCGCGATCGTCGCCACTGCAACCAAGGGTCAACGAGTTAGAGGAAAAAGACGGCCACCACGATAACACGTTCCTGAACGACGGAAAAACTGTTCGATAAAAACTACTGGCCGAGTTATCGGCCGGAAACGGTGTAATCGGTACGGTTACACGATAGTTGTAAATTTCAGCCTGTTACACGTTCGCCAGAACACTTATCTACTCTTCCGTGGGTTTCGGGAAGGTGTACGCGTATCATGAGAGTCGGAACAGCTGTAACGCGCGTTCGCCGTTTCCAACCACGTTATGTTCGTTATACTAGCGCGACGAGAGAAGAAATGGAAGCGACGTCACCGATCGACCTATGCGTCTAATACGAAACGCAACGTGGTCGTGGCGCGCATATCGAAAGTTATGACTCACGGCGCTCTGGATCTACGAACTCTGCCTTCGTGACAGAGTCTGTGTTCGCGTCCATTGACAACGACACGTCGCGTACAAAGACGATGATGCTACACCTTCCTATTCCCGTAACTAAACCACACCGCTTATACGGTTCACGGCGTGTTCCGGTTATGCCTTCGAATTATCCCATTTAATCCAGTGCCCACGTAAAGAGTAAAACAGATTACGCGTTATAAATGGACGATGCGATCTAGATTTGCGAGTAGCGCCGCGTCGACTATAGCGCGCCCGTTTATATAGCGTTCCAGTAGTTTTCTCTATAATAGCAGAATCGTTTATATCAGCCAGAGCTTTCAACGCGACCCGAGCAACTTTTTTCTGTTCTCGCCACGCATACAGATCGAACTAGTTAGATTGCAGCGTTCGTGCGTGTACGTATCTACCTATGCGCATCAATAATGCAACGATCCTCGATGAACGTTAAAGATCGTGCAGAAATTACGTTCGATGCTTCGTGATTATACGATCGGACCGAGTGATTTTCAGCGTACAGTTATGAACGGTACAATTTCATGAAAAGTTCAGCCTCCGATCTGCCGGAGCAAGAACTCGTCGTCCCAATTTTCATGATTACACTCGCGCTTCTCGTTCGATCGTAACGAAGTATACTATAGAGAGCTCGTGTTGCTCTATTTAAATCTTTGCGTGGAATGTTGCCGTGTTAATACGAACTGGACTGTGTCCGATCGAACGATGGTTTCGAGAAAAATGACTTTCGATATTCAACGATCGGCCATCGAATTCCTATTACGTCGCCGATGTAATAAACCGTGGTGTCTTCGGTTTCGACGCGGATACGGTTTTCTTACTCGATGTATATATAGATGATTTTTGTACCGTCTGCAAGCGATGACTCGATTCAAGCGAAAGTCGCAGATACGCCCATTTGAGTTTTACGCGGCTGAAATTCTGCTCGCCGCTTTGCCTTCAACCACCCGTTCCGCACCATTCGGATTTTTACTGCTTTGTACCATATGCTTTCCAGTAATTTTCCAATCTCTCCAGTGTCGCATTCGACTAGTAGTTACGCGCGTATCGTATTGCGTTGGCAACTAAGTTCTTTTCGTGGTCAATAGCATCTAACGACAAAATCCGCGATCGCTTAGTCGCTACCCCCGTAAGAAACGCGCCGCCTCGAACGCGAAACGCGTTCAGTGGACACTTGGAGTATTATCGGTAACATTCGCGATTCGTCTAAACTTTTCTATCTATAAAGAATCCGTGCTTAACGCGCAAAGATTATGAGGAAGAAACGGCAAAGAAGATGGACAATTAAGAGGACGTAGGAACATTTTCTGTATGAATATGACCCAACTCCGACCTGACTCGATTAGACCGATTACGTGCTTCAACGTACGTCGACTTTGTTCGAAAGACGTCGAAAGTCTTGCTTTAAATCGCGTAATATCATTAACCACGGCGTTGCAAGTTCGATCGACGATAACTTACTCGTAAACTTTGCTCGTTTAACGAAGATGTTGCAGCATCGCTGACAGCCCAGCGAGCCTTTATCAAATGCAAACTTGATATTTTTTTCGACTCCATCTTCAACTATACCTGCAGATCGATGAAAAATAATATGGTGCCCTGAGAGGAAGAGGAAGTTTAGCAAGAGGAAAAGAGCATGGCGAGCGAAAGAATTTCACGCGCGGAGAAAATTTCGCGTATACCGAGGCAGAGAAATCCGTGGATGTTGCACAACTGACATAGAAATTCGCAAGCGCGATGGAGAGAGAGGGAGAGAAAGAGAGAGCGCGCGAAACGATTGAAACGGGCCAGGAGGAATTAAACAAAAACGAATCGACGGTTCGAGTATTATGCGGCAGAATTTCAATTGACTTTGTCCCGGTTAATGCCGGAATCCCTATTCCGGCACGCGGTTGTCGCTATTATAGCGACTGGCCTCGATATACAAACTGCTAAACGGTCATTTTATTTTTAACTTTACATTCAAGTTCCGCGCGGCCACCGACTGAAACAAAAGGAGGCTTTTATTTGAACTCAATAATATCGAGTTGTCACGAAGGTTGGACTCGAGTTAGCGCACGCTAATACCCCGCCCGTTCCGTTCAGTCATAACCTCGTTACATTCGAACTCTTTAAACACCTGTCCAAGCTCGATGGACGCGTCGCTAATTGTAAGTACCATTGTTCCACCTTTCGTCGTTTTTCATTTTCCCCTTTCGTTAAATATTTACTAGGCTTTCCTACGAATTGCGATCGTCCCAGGCGGTCGGCTCGTTAACATTTTTCATTCGACGTCGTTGACCGATTCGACGATCGCTATTGGGGCGCGTATCGCGCTTGTAAACATCGTGGAAGCGGGGCAGAAAAACGAGTGGACGCAACGTAATACGCCGGTGTGCACAGGGTGAGCGCCACACGATGATTAAATAGCGGCGCGATCTTGTAACGCGATACGTTCGGATATTTTTGTATTCGAAAAGTTATTACACTCGATAAAAGCCAAGGGGATTCGTTAACGCCACCGGGTTTCATCGGCGCGGACTCTTTCTCTCTCTCGAGATGCCGGGCGCCTCGAGCAATGCCAGCGATTTCATAGCTGGGCGAGAAAATAATTCTTGGAAGATAGCGGAGAAAAGGAAAAGAAACGGAAAGATCGTGGAGAGAAGAGGAACGAGACTGCTGGAGCGCGATCTCCGGATCAACGCTTTCCGTGTTTATGATTGGGAAAGATCATTGAGTGGCGCACGCTCGAAAAACAACTTTTGCGATTCACGATCACGCGTCACACGGTGCCCGGAGAAACGTAGAAGGCGATAGAGACGCGAGCGAGAGAAAACCGGCCTATATACGTGAATTCCTTCTCGGGAGAAAAAAGGGGGCCAGGGGGGTGTAACCTCGACTCGCGCACACTGGCTGCCCGCGAAAGACGAAGTAGGTATCGATAAATCGTCGAGAGCATCAATTACAATCGTATACAATTACGAGCGCTACCTTTCACCGAGCGCGAAAGCGCAAGAGCGCGACCGGCCAGGCACACGTGGCGCTCTTAACGGCGTCGACAACCGCGCGCGCGCTCGGGAACGCGACAACGATTTCCGGCCGGTTCGTGGAAGAAGAAGACGATAAAAAAGGACAAAGAACCATACGCGGCGGGAAGGGGTTCGCGCCAGTCACAAGACGAGGAACATGAGGAGAGGAGAAGAAGGACGAGAAACGGGGAGAGAGAGAGAGAGAGAGAGAGAGAGAGAGAGAGAGGAGGGAGGGAATAGAAGGAACTGGAAGTTAGAGAGAAGAAGCACAGAGAAAAGGATAGGAAAGGTGCGATGAGTCAACGCGCGGGAACGGCGACGAATCATCGTCAATTTCACCGCGGAGCTATGCAGACCGGCGACCACTGACGTAATCGTAGCACGGAGGCACCATTGGCCCTTTTATCGTGGCGTTGTTACCAGAACGATCTGCTTTTCTGCAATGCAAAAGAAGGGGAGGAATAACGATCCTCGGGGGGATTTCCCACATACGCAACGAGTCACTGCCACTTCCAGGTAGCCACTGATAATTTCCTCTTTGCATATCCGCCGACGTTCTACGAGCGTATGTCAATGTCTTCGTTTCTTGGAAGAAAGCCGGCTCTCCGTCGCTTCCTGGCTCTTTCTTTGTCGCGTTCACGATCACGGTTATCGATTTCAACATGACTAAAATTATCGTCCAATTCGGTTCGGTCAGCGTGCACACGGACGTTGAATGTTTAACGATACAATGATCGAAGGTGAAACGGTGGCCATAGATGAAACGAACGTCGAATCGGGATCCTCTTCCGGTCATTTAGATTAATCTCGAATCCCGATGCTCTCCGTTTTAAAACGATTCCTTCGTAAACGATCGCGTTTCATAGACGAGCACCAAATCCAATCGTATTATCGTCGAGAGTAATCGCGATATAATTTAAAGGACGTTCCATCTTGCGAACGACTCGCCTATGTATTTAGATATTTATTGGAAATAAACGTAGAACCGATAGAATGCATCGTGGAAACGTTACGATAGTACAGTGAATTTTTGCAGGAGCGATTATCGCGTCTCGTGTTACGAGGTGAAGCATAACTGCGAGTTACACCGGGAGGCGAAGGCGCGCGCGAGCGCGCGTTTCGACGCGGCTAG
>NT_177694.1:823712-828216 GCF_000188095.3 Bombus impatiens | reverse complement strand
GAGCGCGCGTTTCGACGCGGCTAGAAGGCGTGCGTATAATAAAATTTCGGCTGGTCGAATTCATTCAACCGCCGCTTCAATAATTCTGAACGAAACAAGGCGAACCGGCGGTTAAAAGAGACGCTAATACGGACATTGAAAAGCCGACAGTCGAAAAAGGGAGGAGAGAGTAGGCGGGAGGAGCGCGGTAGTGGAAGAGCAGAGGACACGCACGTCGCCGTCGCGACGCTCTCTTTTCCTCGTTCGGTCCAGCGCTAAGCCGACAGAGAAGTTTATTCTAGGACGACGAAATTCACAATAACGATCCGAGAGGAGAGACGCGGCCGCAGACGGGCTCGAGATATTTCTGCGCGACGAATTAGCAAGTTGGTCTGCAACTTACATGTACCAGCCGTCGGAGAACGCGACCGAGAGACGAGAAGGAGGAGGAGGAGGAGGAGGAGGAGGAGGAGGAGGAGGAAGGTTCGATGTGAGCGTGGAAAATGCGAAACAAACGGGCGAATATGAGGCGAGCCGGTGACTCGAGCGAGAAAAGGACGAATCGAGAGAAACCGAGGACGCGCGAACGACGTCCAAGGAAACCGCCAAGAGGAAAAGCTCGCGGAAAACGCTAATGGGAGGAGGAAGTCTCGATCGAGAGGAAGAAAACGGAGATACCGTAGATCGCGCGATAACGAGTCGAGCGACGATCTATTCCATCGTTGATCTCGGTGGATCGATTCTCGAAGAGTTGCGTGTATTCGTGTGATATTCGTCTAGGATGCGTAATGACACGCCGACGATCGTAACTGCATCGATTTCTCTCGAGATTATGTCGTGGATCGTTCGAAAGCGACAGCTACCAACGAACGCGAAGTACGGAATTGTCGGTTGCCTTGCGGCTAAAGGCGCAGCAGCAATCGCGTTCCGTGCTCGTTCCGGCCGCTTTGCCTTGTTGACAGGTTTTCCTTGGATCGCGTAATAGTTTTCAAGACGATCGCGCACTGGAGTACGTTTATCGAGCGATACTCGCGATTAAAGCGCGATTAATGAATCACTCTGTTACCAAGCGCAGGAATGCACGGAAGCATTGCACGCCTCGATATCGTAAACGAGGTGTGCTTGAAACGTGCGTTTGATCGCGATACACAGGTTTAGGAGCTAGATATCGCAACCAGCACCTTTGCAAACGCGACTTCCCCCCAGCAACAAGTGTCCCTTAAAATCAATTGTCAATGGTAAAAAGGAGACGAGATGCTGACGAGATGTTTGCTCGTATCGGTACATCGGGCTATTTTAACATTTATGCGATGCAAAGTGGAAGAGATCTTTTCGAATGCCTCGCAGGGCGTGAGTTTTACGACAAAGGTGATTCCTTTTATATATTCGTACGAGATTCTCTTTTTGCGTGTTCTTGTGAAACCTAGCACTATCGCCGCGGGAGAGGTTTCTATTTTAAAAGTTTCGATTAACCTATTTCAAGCGCATAAATGATAAATGCGAATGATAAATGAAAGAATATCGTGTAAGGGGCAACAAAGAGGAAAGAACAAGGGGTATTTTACGAGATACGTGATAAACGTGATCCTCGTGTAGGCTTCCAAATTTTCGAGGTTTCGATGAAAAATTGATGTCATAGGTGTGCGAAAGCTGGATACAAACACTAGGCCAAAGTATCTAGTTATCCGACTCGACGAATACGAGACTCGCAAAAGTGACCCAAATCCTAGGATAGGGGCACGGATACCTTACAGACGTTTGGAACGACCCGAAGATAGCGGCGAATGGTCAGTGGCGTCGCCGAACATCGATTCGTAATTTCATTTCGCATCGCCTGGGCCGTTAACATTGGCGCGGCTAAGACCGGCGACGTGATTTCCGGTTGGTTCGCGATTAAAACGGCATTCGGGTTACGGAATGGGAGAAAGTTGCGCAATCTTAAAAACAACAGACTGAACAAGACGAATTTACCGCTATTTCCACGAGATTCTTCGATACGCCTAAACACAGAGATCCGGGCGTAAACATATTTCTCGCGTTGAAATTTCTTCCTGTCCATAGAGAGTTAATCGTCTACGATAAATTTGTCCTAAGAAAAAGTGCGATTATCGAAAGGAACGTCTGAAAGCTACCCTGTTACCCTGCTATATCGACATGTACGCGATTCCAACGATGCCGCGAACGCGCGTTTAACTTCAACCAGCATGATGAAGCATGCAACGATTCGGTATATGTATAGTCGCGTGTATAAAGAGTAACGATACGGATGTAAACAAGACGAACACTTACACGAACAATGATCCTGTGAATTCGCAGATATGGCGACGTTCGTCGTTGACTTATTGGTAGTCAGCCAATAGAATTGTCCTCGTTCGTTAGCGACGCAACAACGATGCTCGTTGGCATCAACATACCGAAAAAGCGCACTGAATTTCCCTCTCTTGTTTTGTAGATGCTCGTTCCTTCGACGGTTAACCTTACTTTCCGCGCCTTCGACAGCCACGATAGATGCACGAAGTTCGCGTATAATACGATTTCACGTAAAGACACACACACGCATTCATAGACAAGGTTAGAAGAGCCTGTCGAAAGCACGTTGGCGAACGTTCCGAACCGAGTCCGAACGAAACAGATTAATCCGAAAGCGAGTTTCCGTGTAATCAAGAAGCACCGCGTGCGTAAACTACAGGCGGCTGGGCTAGAGTACGGGTAGTGTGTTCGAGAAATTGTTCTCGCGCTTGTCTTGTATCGGCGAAATTGAACCTAAGTTTCGCCGGATGACGGAGATGGAGAACACACCGGTCACGCGAGCATCGACTTTGTCCGCGGGCCGAGAAATTTCGTCGGGGCCGCGTGACTTTTGGTATCGAGTTACCACCACGAAAATTACGAACTGTTCGAAAACGATACGGCGGAAAATATGTAAAGGTAGTCGGCGACCCGGATCGATCGACGGCATCCAAAGATCGAAATGGAACGACTATTCCACACACTTTCGATTCACAGCGATCGAACTCGCGGATTAATCGTCGACGGCGTGGTACAAGCTGGTTCCATATGACGTAGAAGAAAAATCGTTGGCGTTTTGGAATTCGCTTCGTCACTTATACACACACGTATAGGTTGAACGCACAAAAATTTCGTACAGTGGCCCTGCGCGGTCGAAACGTAATCGAAACACGTTGATAAATTGAAGCGACGAATAAAATCCATCCAACTCACACCGTACTGTATATACGTGATTTTAGTGATACCACGTGTCCGTGATACGATGAAGATAGTAGCAAACTCTGGAACCACTTTTGCCAGCAGTCCCGTTAAATTTCGACGCGCTGTCGCGCGCTGAACGGAAAGGGCGTTGACGCGCAACACGTACACAAATCGGAACAACGATACAAAGACGAAAATCACGGACGTTACCTATTCGCGAGAGATTTAGCGAACAAAAAAAATTCTTCACGACACACTGGCTCACGTCCCGCCGCGAACTGCGAACGCGAGAAGAGCCGGTCGACCCGAGCGCCACGCTCAATCAGCGCGGAAATCGAACTTGCACGAAGATATACGGAGAGACACGAACCGCGTTAAGGCGAGAGATTACAATGCACGCGAATTCATAGCGCGGCGAGTTTGCAGAATTCGCTTCCTTCTGTGAAACTAATATTATCTCTACGCGATCTTAATAGACGCATATTTTTATCCTTGTCAATAATCTCGATGCTGGACGAAACTGTAGAAAGCTAAGGACGTTCGCCTATTTAGAATAATCGAGTAACTGATCAACCGGACATTTTCTAGTTGTAGCGTTTTCAATCGTTCGTTTTCTTTGATATTTATTCGCGATCGAAACGAAGAATTTTCTCGAAACCGATCGACCAACAACGATTCTCCACCTAAATACGTCGATGTAAAATATCTCCGTACACTCGAGACATCCTTCTTCTTCCCATTCAGGGAAAAATCTCGCTGTATTTCGAGTTGTTTCGCGGAGAGCTGAATTTGAGTACATAATGATGGTGATTTTTAGACAGGCAAGCGTTTCAACCGCCTTGAAGAGCAAGACGAACGAAGAAAGAACACCCTAAAGAAATCTTACCCCGTCTGTATCGATAATTCGCCGTTATCGAAACTTGAAGAGGTCTAGCGTAATCGTCAACAATTTGAAAGTAAAATCACGCGGGAGGAATCGGTCGGCCAGAGTCAGTGGTTGGAAGCGTGCCACTAGGAACAACAAAACGCTCACGATCCAACGGATCGAACACAAAAATAATCCCATGATTTTATCGTAATCTTATGCCACACCTATTCGTTCTGCATCGAATAACGCGAACCTATTACGTTTACGCTGGATTTTAAAAAGCGTTGCGTCAACGAATCCACCGTGACTTCAAATTCGTTCGATAATCCGACAGTCACGCGTTTTCTTTTTTCCACGCGGTATTCGTACCAGAAGATATTCAAATTCCATGCACGTACAGATAAATAAATTATCTTCTGCATCGTGTCTCGCGCGACGCTTATATAT
>NT_177694.1:814877-822693 GCF_000188095.3 Bombus impatiens | reverse complement strand
AGATCTAAATATGCTGAAAAATATTCTACGGGCGAAAAAAGGGCGGTGGCCGAAAGAGAATCGGAAAGCCCGCTCCAATACTGTCGTGTGTAAATATTCGATGAATTCATCGAAAAACCGGCAACATCTGAATAGGCCCTTCATCCGCGTGCGAATTTTTTTTTTCATTCTTTTACTTCCATTTTACAAGTTGACGGACCATTCAACGTGAATTTTTCCTAATTAATCAATATCCCGGACCGGTGCTGGCTCGACCATGCGTACGGCTCTCCCCGGCGAAGAAACGGGAAAAACGTGGACAGAAAAACACTCGTTGCGCGAACAATTTTGTTTGTACGTAAAAACGACTGGCCAGCGAACACGCGGCAGCCACGGACACTCGTCGAGAATTCTCCTATAATTAATTTCCCGATTGTATTGAGCACGCGTTCCGGGAAGTACGCGCGCGTACTCCACGTTTCGCTAACCCTATTTTAATTCATTTATTACTGCGTAATGTCGATCGCGTTATCCCGGAATCTCTTCCTTTTTTTTTTATTCGTCCTCGCTTTGCTCGCGAATAGAACAGACCGCGTTAAAAACGATTAAAAATTTCTTTAACGCGCCGTGAAAAAAGTCCGCGAACCGAGCTTTCCCCGTCAAAAATATTCAAATTTTTAGACTTTCGGATTTACCAGCGAACCTGCTGCGGACGACTCTTACGATTTCGACTACGATCCGTTTCACGTTTTCCGAAAACTTTTATCGATCGGTTCTTCGCGTTCATATAGACGAGCGTACGTATACGTCGGATCGAGGAATGCCCGTTGCCTGGACCAAACAACGAGGATTAATCGAGTACGGCGATGTTGCAAGAAAGGATTAACAATTTCAGCGGAGGCTGTTGTTAGAGCGCGTGGTGGTACGGTTTCGTAGCTGTCAATCGGTGTAAGAACTGTGAATGAAGATGAACAGGAGAGATAATTTGGTCGGAAAGGCTGGCGCTTTTGGCAACAGCGGTGTCTTCCTTTTTGCGACGGGGTAGAGGAGCGTGCACGCGAGCACCGAGCCGCGTTCCGCGCATGATATCGCGACATTAAAAATCAGCACCAAGAAGAAAAAAACTGGCGCACCTTCTGATGCATCGGGGTGGTAACAGCTGTTGAAGCAGCTGCCACGTGGCCGACAGACACCTATGATTGTCGGATCGTTTCAACATTTTTTCTCCTCCTGTTTACAATCGATATGGCTTTCCATGTATTATCGGCGATTTTACTCCGGCGAAACGGAAGCGAAAGTCGCACGCGCAGCCTGTCTCAGCCTCGATTCCATGGATTGTTCGAGTTTACGGTGTACGCGAGATGCGATTGTATTATTTTATTGCTTCTCGGAAACTGTCGCGTTTCTTGCGCTCCTTTTTTCTTACCCCGTTACGGGCTACGAGGTCAATTAATGCTAATTTCTTTCTCCGGCTTCTTCGTGCGGTTTTATTTTCGTTTTTAAACGACGCACGAGCGTGCGACGCCGAAACCAGTAACCGCGTTAAGTATCACTCGGTGGTGAGCGGAACAGTATCAAGATTAGTCTACGCTGGGTACGTATACGGGTGTACGATAATACGATAAAGAACAAACTGTTGGCGAGTATGCCCATCGCGCTATCCAACCGGCAGGTGAGTCGAGGAATCGGTTGGCGAAACCACGCGATTACTTTTTGCTTTTTTTTTACCTGTCACAACGGCCCGTTCACATTCGGCTCGCAATACGCAGCACGAGCCAGCTTAGGAAAATAACGACACCGCGCCGACACATGACGCGCTTTCGATACAAACGAAACACGACGAACGCACGAAACCCTGCCACGCTTTCGATCACCTACCAACGATTCACTTTCTATACATCCAGCAGTCCCGTCAACCACTCCTTCGTCCCTTTCAAGAATTTCCATGCACAAGAACGCCGCCAGCGTCCTAAATGTCTCTCAGTGCATGACAAAAGGAAGAAGAAGAAAAGAAATGACTCGCAAGTGTCGTAATTCTGGCCAACCCCTTGCTAATACGCCTGTCTCTTCACTCGCGTAGGTGGAACGAGGGGTAAGAAGAAGAGAGAGAGGATGAGAGAGAAAGAGAGAGAGAGAGGAGAAGGAGGCAAAAAGGAGTCCCGCGTGCAGATTTGAAAAGGCATCATGCGTCGATCCTGTTAAATTTTTAGAGATGAGAAAACAATGGGGGTAAATGCTGTTTCTACAGGGGAGAAGAGAACCAGGGTGCGTTAATCTCTGTCGCTCTCGCGACTGGCGCCCCTGTTCCTTCGTCCAGACTTTTCTTCTTGCTCCTTCCCTCTTGCCGCTGCAACAGGGAGGAGGCGAAGGGTCTGACATCGACAATAGGCATCGAGGAAGTCGAACTCGGGGATCTATGCGGCGAATGAAAAAGAACCGACCAACCGAGCGGAGAAAAGAGAGAGACGGTAGAGATTCGGGCCATACAGAAAGGAGAGACACAGACATAGAGATAGAGATAGATAGATGAGAGAAAGAGAGAGAGAGAGAGAGAGCTCGTCGCTGTGGAAAGGCAGCGTCGGTCCTAAGCCCAATTAGCAATTTAAGGCAATAAGCGGGTGCACTCCCTTGGTTACGTTCCTGCGTTCGGTATACTCGACATTATTTCAGAAGGGAGACGATTCTTCCAGGCCTCATCCCCTTCCATCCCGTCTATGGTTCCCGGTTCTCTTACTTCTCCTCCTTCTCCACCTTTGCATCGGTGAATCGCATAAACATCGCGAAGGCATCAAGCGTGGGTAGACAAATGCCAAGTGCATATATATTGGAGAGGATGGAAGGAGGATCCGCTCGTTCCTTTCCGGAAGTGCTCGTACCGCGTTCAACCGGACTCCCTTAAATATGGAAGTAACCCCTGGCGGGTCGAAATTTGTGACCGTTTGCGGAGAAATCGATGGGACGCGCAAGAAGAAAGAAAAAGAAAAAAGAAAAACAGCGTTCGCGTATCGTGCGAAGATGAACGCTCGTAAGACATCGAGTACGCGGTACAGCGATTCTCGCACGTTTGATCGTCGACGCGCTGAAATATACAGCGGAGAATATTTTGGTGGCGTGGAAAGGAAAAATACGAAACGCTCGACCGTAAAACAGCGAAGAAGCGCGTAAGAAGCGATCGTGCGAAAATAGCACGGTTCGACTCGCGTAGTATAGATCGATACGCGTTTCGATGAATTTGAACGCGCGATAAAACCACCGAGAAAAAGATGGTCCTGCTCTTTTAATAACTCTCTCTATTGGCTTTGCGTTTAATCGCTGTGTGTACGAAGAGAAGCCGTGGGCAGACGAACGCGAAATGCATTCTTAACTCGCTGCCCCTTCCTTCCCTCCTGCCGACAATGGTAGGTTTGCCGAGCGGATGAGCGAAGGAATGGTACACACAGAGGGTGATAAATAAGAGAGAACGAGAGTTTATGGCGATCCTACCCTACACAGAGACTTGTTTCTTCCCCGGGCATTCGCGAATTATGCGTCATGGCGAAGCGAATGCATTCAAATTGACACGATACCGGAAGGAAGACAGAATTGCGACGACGAATCCCTAACGTCACGAAACGCAAGACAAATTTACCAAAGCGGTACAATAGCATTCTTTTCGTTGTTTTGGCTCGGCTGGATTTACCGTGCAGATCGCTATACACAGCGACCAAACGCCGAAACTACTCCGGTACAACGCACAGCGCCGAAGAGAAATCTCGCAGCAACGTTTCTTTTATGCGACGTCACATTCTTCCGACCAAATGCCGTGCCCGTTGCCGTGCTATACGCGCCACTCCACGAAGGTTTAATCCTGATTTTCCTTTAACGCGGCGTATCGGCGCGCGCCAGAGAACGACGGAATTGCAGGCCGGTGTCAAAGAATGGAGCGCTACTTTTACGAGGGCCTGCACCGCTGCCAAAACTCCCGTTTTATTGCTCACGAGTGAAACGGAGGTGGCGGCGATGCAATTTTTGGGGTAACAACGTTTTATGGTTTCCGTCAAGAAATTTCATCCCGGCTGCGCAACCTTATCGGGCGTTACTCCGCTGCTGTCGGCAGAGGTCTGCCAACTTGACGCAAAATATCCCGTCCCCCACGTACGAATGTTACGACGATGTCTCGAGTAACCATCGAGTATGTATCTCGTGCGAGTAATCGCGCATAGTCAACGACCGCGTAACACGTGCTACCTGTTCGAAGCAGTTACAATCTCTCGATTAAGAGAATGAACTCGTCGGTGGAAACGTTCGTTCGTGGGAAACTACGGAAAACGGAAATCGGTTGGCGCTCGTAAAAATTGGAAACACGCGAAACATGGGTATACGGTGTCCCGTACGGAACAACCTCGATAGTCGAGCGGGACACGTCTACGGCATCGAACGTCGTCTGAATTACTCATGGTTTTCGCTCGTGGAACGTCTCTCGCACGAAAGCGACAACGCGATTGCTCGTGTGCTCGGGTGGCGTGTTTCGTGATCGATAACGCGTTCTTTCTCTCTCCTCCTTTTTCGTTAACGCGGAAACGAAAATTACACGACGATAAACCGCGAAACGAAGAAACGAGACGAGAAGGCGACTTGAAGGGTTCCTGGACGAAGACGCGGGGATTTACGTCGAATTTTAAACGACGAGGATTCGCGAGGAAAATTGCGCGCGTCTTGGCGACAGCGGCATCGGCAATTTTTATTTCAACGTCCGAGGCGTAGCCCTGATTGGCCGATGAAAGGCGCGGAAGTATCGGTCTGTGCACAAGGATCGATAAAAAGAGTTGCAGCCGAGGCAAGCCCGGGGTAAACGCCCAGGGCCAGTGGGAGTACATTCAGGATCACGAGTGGTCTTCCATCAGATTAATGAATCGCAAAGTGCATTCATGCACGTCATATGCATTTGTTGATAAAAGTCAGCCGGACCTGGTGCACGCGAATTTAATAATCCCCGCCGCCTAACGAGACAGCCCGTCGTCGACAGAGAGCTTAGCCCGGGGAACGAGAGGTCCTCCACGCACCGCCAACGTTTCTCAGCTCCGTCAGAATTGGCCACGGCTGACGGAGAAACGGACGGCTGTGCTTTCATACCGATTCGATTTCCTCGCTGATCGTAACGAGCCCGGCGTGCGTACGCGCCTACGCGAGGAAGAGAGCGGATGCTTCTCGTTTGCAACGTGTCTCGAGAGTACGGAAAATACTCGGACGAGAAAACGAACGATCGTCGAGTGGCACGAGAGGGTGGAAACGAGAAACGAGATTCGCCGGTCAACCGATCGAATCTGCTGCGAGGATAACCTTGACCCAGGAATACAAGGGGACCCACCACCGACCGACAAGGTGGCAGAAGGAAACGGCAAAGTTTCGACGGAGTAAGAAACCCGGGCGAAACAATCGCCGAAGAGTTCGCCGAAAGGTGCTAGGGAGAAAAAGCAAAATAAGGATCGATGGTGGCTGTGCAACCGCGATGCTGAGGGTAAATGGCACGATGCTGGTAGTCGCGAGGGTGAGGTCCGCGAGGAGGGTAACCTTGACCCGGGGATGAACGACCCTCTCCCGTAGCACGTGGCGCCCCTTTCGTCGCTCCTCCAACCCTATTCTGGACTTTCACGACTTCCATTCCAACCCTCTTACTCGTCCAACGCCGCTACCACCCCCCGGCCCACTCCCACTACGAAGGTTCCGCCGAAGCCGGCGTCGCGGTGATTCTGCCCCTCTGCCCCTGCCAACCCCCACGACCCAAACCACCGCTCTATCCTCCGCATACACGAGCCGCTGTTCCCTTTCTCCCTTCTCTTCTTCGCCCTTCGACCGTACACCCTCCGAACCTCCTTTCTCTTTCCCTTTCCATAGCGAACCGTTTCTGCTTTCTCTTTCTACGCACTCTCGCTCTCTGTGCAAACTTATCGCGAGCAGGGTCGCACTCGCTGGGCACTGCTATCTTCTCTCTCGGCCCGTCTCTCTTCCTCCATCGTTCCCTCGCGCNNNGTTCCCTCGCGCGTTTCTGCTTCGTCTCTCGGCTCCGCCGCGAGCTCCATCTCTCTCGCTCTTTCTCCTATCTCCACCACCGGCCTTGCTTATTTTCTCCATGAGGCGACGCGAGAGGCACGAGGGTGGAGACCGAGAGGGAAATTTCAAGGCCAGGGTACAAGCCGGCTAAAACGCTCTCTCTCTCTCTCTCTCTCTCTTCTTCAGGTTCCTCGGCATCGATACACCACCTATGCGATCCTACCCTGCACGCACGCTCTTCGCCGTTTAGCCGATGAAATCTTACAGGTTCGGCCGATGGCGTTTAAGGTTGCGTGACGATNNCGATCGATGCGTTCGACGGCCGCACACGCCGATTTAACCGACACGCGGACAACGCGCTCCGACGAAATATCACTGGGCGGGACGATAACGAAGGGATTTTGGTAGGCGCGTTGGAACGCGCGATCGAAACACGGAAGCGGGAAATTCGCGGACGGCGGACCGGCGTCGAGTACCCGTAACACGCTTCTCCGTTTCCCCTCGTCGACTTTGCTTCTTTCCAGGAAAAGGAGAGAAACTTTCGTCCAACCACGCTCGTTTCATGCAAATTACGTCGCGCAAAGTTGCCTGGCCTCGATGTTTCCACTTTTACGTTCGCATCTCTCGCGCGATCTTTCCACCGCTCTATTATTCTGCCATTTCGTTACCCTTTGCACGCCAACTTTTCCAACTTTCACGCGCGATCGGTCACGATCAGCGTCCCGGCTTTCCGATCGAACGAACGGATAACGAGACGCAAAAACGGTGCGTCGCGTTTCCAAAAAGAAAAGAGGAAGAAACGAGAAGAGAAAGGAAAAGGTCGGCCGCAAGAGTTTTCGCGACAACTTTTGCCCCGGACTGTACTTAAATACTCGAAAAAAACTGAATCGAACCAGGAGAGCTCGACCGGATGGCTACGTTTAATCTCAAAGGGAGGACGATAGCGAAGAGGCCACGATTGAAAGAATTTGTTTGCTCTGCCATAATAAAAGAGGACTTGGTTTTGAAAGACACGCCCGATGCTTCTTCCCGCACCCCTCCAAGCCTTATCCTGTCGAGGCGGCGCAAATACCGCTTGTTCATCCGCGGCTTTTAACTCGCCGAGTAGCCACGTGGATCCGCAGCAACCGTATCCGATCGTAATCGAAGTCGATTCCCTGCGAGAGACGTTGCGATCCAGCGAATCTACGTCCACCGAACTTTTTATTCGCCGCTCGATTATAAAATCTAACGATGATAGCGTTTGCTTCCGAGTATCCGTTTTCTTTCTCTGGTGTCCTCGCGAAAAATCTAGCACGCTAGAACTTGATTTATACGAAGCTATCGGAAGACGCAAGTTGGTTCGTATAACCGGGTCGTTCGTGTAACAGGAGTCCATCTACTTCTGCCCGCCATCTACGATTTTTCGTTCGGTTAATAGGAGTTCCTGCTCGTATAACAGGATTCCGCGAAACATTTGCTCCACGAACAGCTACGTAACAACGTTGCAAACTCGCATAGACGGCGAAGCGTGAGAGCGTGTCGCGTAACGCGTGCCTCTACACCGTTTACGTCTTACTGTTAGACGTTCGTACAGGCTCGCTCAGCGATAGTTGGAACAATAGCAACTCCGCCGAAGTTCGCTTAATCAGGCAACGTTAAAATTTCACCGGTGTAAACCGAGTTTTCGTACAACTGACGTTCCACCGCGTAATTTCGCGATTGCCTTCGATGCCAGACATCGTCAACGTGGGATGGATCCCAACGATACGATCGCGACGATAAGCGAAAGGGGCTGCGCGACGAGCCACGTTCTCCTTAGCGAGGA
>NT_177694.1:809961-814355 GCF_000188095.3 Bombus impatiens | reverse complement strand
AGCGAGGAGCGCGAGAGTAGACGAATAGCGAAACAGAGGTATAGGGGAGGCGAAAGTTTCGAATGGTTGGAAACTGGTCGAAAGCAACTATCGAAATAGCGCGACAGGTGGGAAGCGGTGGCCGGGCATCGTCGTAGCGCGCTGCCAGTTTCGAAAAACGTTGCCCGGTCTAAGATCCATCGTGTCCCAGTCGATCGATTAATAAACTCGCGAGCCGTTTCTCTTTTCCTATTCCGGGAATAATGCCCGTTACAGCTGGCAATCTTACCTCGATCGACCATAATGCCCGGCTCTTTCAACCGAATAAAGGCTATAAAAGACAAAGTAGAACGAAGCTGCGCGATCATCGCTCACCGCTCTGTATCCCTTGGAAACTGTTGCTGGAAACCGAGCAAAAGCCCGTCTCCGTCTTTCTTCCATACCTTTTTGTTTTCCCTTTCTTTTCTCTCTCCTTCCTATAATAACCCATCGACAAATTCAATTTTCAGATTTCAAATATACACCGATCACGAGAAAAATCTCTGTCCGACGTTAAACGCCGATACTTTGGCCCGCGTAATTTGCCGATAATACAACGGAGAAACGGAGAATCTGTCAATGGGTTGATCGGAGAGAGTCACGCGAGTCTCTCGAGCCGGCTACAGACTCTCGGACGCGATCTTTCCGAGAGATCCAAGGGCGTGAAATCGCTGCGAACGCGTCTTACCTGAAACAAAGAAAGAGAAGGTGGATCGTTAGAGACGTCCGTTGGGAGATTTGGTCGCGCTTCGAGATACGAAGCGGTGGGAGGAGAACGCGCGCGGTTACGGCGTACGTCGGATAGCCGGTGCCGGTACCGGTGCCATGCCGGTTCGTTGAAACCGACCGAACACGGATCGATTCGGCGAGACTACGAAAGTTAGTACTACGCGAAGCGATTACACGGCTGCCCGATCCGCGCCTACGAAAATTGACGGCGTGTACACTGATAACGAAGATGGGTCCGTCATTCCGTGCCAGTCCGCGCGCGTCTGTCCGCGCTTTACGCTTCTTCCTTTCTCTCGGTGAAAATATTTTCACGCGGTTTCACCATCGCCGGTCGACGATAAATACCGATCTTCGTCTTCTCGAGGATCTCTGGATCCTACACGAAGCTAAAAACCCACGAAGGCCGGTCGAACAAAGCGTTCTTTGTCTTTCCGACTAGGTGGGAGTATATCGACGGATCGATAAATTATCGCCGAATTCGCTGGTCAAAGTGGAAGAAAATGGGCGAAAAATGGCGAACCGTAGACGCAACGTCGTTACGATCTCTCGTAAGATCGCCAGATGAAGAAGAAGAAGCGCGATACGGTTTGCAGCTTTGCAGTTTGGAAAATCGCGAAATATTTGACGACCATATATATCGGACGCGGTTATATTCGATCGTAATCGACCGATTCGGTATCCGTGTCAGCAGATCTTGTCTATTATGCACGTGTGCCGGATTTGGGAAAGTCGCAGGAGAGTTCAAAAGCAAATGGACCCAGATCCGCCGTGGTATCTTTAGCGATCGCGTATACCGTGGCAACGGTCTCTCTCTTCTAACGAGTCGCGTCGATCGACGTTCACTTTTGACCTACATTTCCACGGACGATTTATCCCCCTGCCCCTCGGATCGGATTAGACATTCCATCGTTAATAATTCCAGTTTAGACGTTCGAGCGAATGCTCCGAACGTTTACCGCGACCGGCATCTCTTTCGTAATAATTAGTCGCACTTTCGGCGATTTATGCCGATCGCCGGATCTTTCGATACCGACTCGGAACACGGATGTGCGCCGACCATCGGCGAGAAATTGCACGTTTTACGCCGAATCTTCCTCGGAGATTTCAAGAACAAACGTTCTACGTTTCTAATCTGTCGACCATTCTCGGGCGTGTTAGTTCGGGATCGCTGTACGAAGTTGGATCGGCCGAGGAAGAACGGCGTACCCGATCGCGACGATCTATAGGCGAACGAAAATGGCAGCGCGTATGATACATGTCAAGTTATGCGGTCGAGACGGAGGAGGTGTTGTCGGCGTCTGGAAAGAGCAAGGCCTGCTTCCAGGAAAGCCACGGGTCTGCGGTCAAATTATTTATGGCGATGCGAAATTAAAGAGTTTCGCCCCGTTTGAAAAGCAGCGGCGATCCCGGGCCCCGACGACTCCGATTTACGTCCTTGGCTGTGGTCGGCCGGTCGATCGACTCTCCTTACATCCTGCCCGGGAATCGTTCGAGTTACGGCCGGCTACGAGATCCACCGCGAACCATCGTAGAGACCGGCCACGAGCACCACGATACGTCCCCGTTTTCTCGATCGGATCGCGCGTATCCTCCGTCTCGATCGATCCGAGCGAAGCGTAACGTTTCGAGAAATTATCTCCGATTGTGCCCGATTGGCGTAAAAATTCTACTCGCTGCTGGAGCATCGAGTTGCTTGGTCGTCGGAATAATTAAAATACGGTGATCTCGTCGGACGTTCGACGTCGTCGATTATTCGCCTGGCGGTGGCGACGAATTCCCGTGAGAATAGCTGCAACGATTTTTCGTCGCCGCGTCTCTATCGAGATTCGCGTTTCGACGACGCGTACAACGAAGAGAGGAGAGCCGGGACGAGCGACCAATCAAGACATTTTCCCATGAAAAACAATCGATTTCGCGCGATCGCCGCAATCCTCTCGACCGGCTCTTCCTAACGAGTTCGGATACGAGACCCACGCGTTTCTGTCCGAGTAGATGGTCGCCGGTGTCGATGGTAGTAGCTCCTGGCGAAATGAAAGGACGAACGAAGGCGAGAGCGAGATGATCCGTGAAAGCGGCGGCGAAAAGAAGAAGGCGCGGTTCTCGGATAGGAGCAGAAGCGAGGTAACGAAGAGGGAGAGAAGCGGAGAAACGAGCGCGAGACTACGAAAGGATACGTGCGAGCGAGTGAAACGCGCGCCTGTGCGTGCATGTGTGTGTGTTTGTGTGTGTGTGTGTGTGAAAGAGAGGGTGAGTGGCAGGCAGGGCGGGCAGGGGGAAGGAACGAGGGAGGAAGAGAGAGACAGAACCCCTTCTACTCCGATTCTACTCCCTCCGACCTTCTCCATCTCCTCTACCGCTTCCTCTTCCTTCTCCTCTCTGCCGCCCCACGTTCCCGTCCCTTCCTTCTCACAGGCAGAAAGTAATCAATACTTTGGGAAGGTGCGTGGGCGAAGCATACGCGCCTGTAGGTCGCGGCATCGTCCAAGTTTCGCGCAAATTTCACGCGAATCTGCCACCAACGACCAAAGACCGATCAGCGAGGATCGACGATGGTCCTGCAGCAGCAGCCGTTTCGACGGACCGAGCCAAAAGTCCACGATACTAAATCGCGAGCCTACGCGTGCAACGCGATATCCTCGGTGGGATCGTGGCTTCGCGAGACTTCCAAGCGGAAGAGTCCAGATTCTACCTGGGTCGAGGGCGATCGGAGGAAGAAAGCGGGCACGAGGTCGTCGCGCTTCTTCCTCCAGGGTGTTTAATCGAACGTGACGACGATAATAAGGAACGCTATGAAAGACGTTGGCGATGGAAGGCCGGTAACGTTTCGGCCAACTTCGATCCGACACGTGTGAAAAGTCGGTGGAAAAACGAGTGGAAGGTAGGCGCGTCTTGTCGACGTCGTTCGATGCTGCGGCGAAATTTAAAAAAATCACCCTCGATACGCGCGCGTTAGCCGCGTCGACTTCATTTCCCGAATCGGTCGACAGCCTGGGAAAATCGGGAAAAATCCATTAAACGTAAAATTCAATTTCTACCGAAGCAGAGAAAAAGATAATAGCCACGCACTTGATGCAAAATAACCAGCGAGCAGGCAGGAGGGAAAAAAAGAGCGGGACATAAATGAGAACTGTTTCCTGCATCGCGATCTCTTCGCTCGATCCTCCCATTCTCCTTTCAATCTCCTTTTATCCAGCGGCATTGCGCCGATTATAGTTTTAATCGAATTTACGGAATGCGGCTATTTTAGCCAAGGGCGAGGGGGAGGCAGGTTGAGGTGGGGCGCGCGAGGGTGGGAAAAAACGGCGTCTCGGCGTCGCCGGTAGACCAACCAGCCAGGGATTAATTAAACGTACTACACGCCGGTACATTCGTTCCGCGATGCTGCACAGAGCGGGAAAGAGGCGAGTGCGCGACATCGACGCGTTCCGCGGCGGAGAGAAGCAAAGAAACACGAGGACGACGAAGACGATTTCACGGGGCTCCACGGACAGAAGCGCGTTAGAACGCGCGGGACAGTCTCGGTCGCAGATTACGAAATTTAATGAAAATTTCGTACGGGGCCCGACTCGCGCTTCCTTCTCTTCTCTCGCTGTCTTCTCCGCTTTCCTCTTTTCCCAGCGCGCGCATTATTTCATCGAGCGTCTCTC
>NT_177694.1:785052-809886 GCF_000188095.3 Bombus impatiens | reverse complement strand
CCCGTCGTCTTGACGGGTGGTGATCGGACAGCGGCTGTCGACATTGGATTTCGAATGCGAAAGCGTAGAAGAGCTTTGGCGAATCGATAAGCTAACCGATTTAGAGACGATTTTTCCTATTTGTATACCGTCCGGCAGCTAAAAGCGGCAGGTAGAATGCTTTTAAGGGTTCGCGGTTTCATCGGGGATAACGGAATTATGGCGACCCTGTCTCTCGTAAGCTCGACGACGAACTACAACGGTAGCCTTAAACGCGACAGCTTCGACGCGGTTGCGGCTCTGGCGATTCTACAAAAGTCGTTTCGAATTCGACCCGAGGAGAAGTTTCATTTCCTCCGGCCAGTTTACCATTAATCTTGAATCGGACAACGAGACCACGATAAAGCCACCCACGCGAACGCGAGCCTATAGGACACGACGCACCAGATAGCCGGCTATACGACGTAGCTTCTTCTTCGTTGTTTTTCGTCGCTGTATACCGGTGTTTCCTTCTTTACGACGTCCCGAGACGCGCACGTAAACCAACCAAAGACCGAACGTGGAAGCGGTAACGTTGAATAAGTGATGCTCCCGCCTCGATCCTGCAAGGCAGATACGCGCGGCTCTGTACGTAAGTTCGCGTGACCTTCGTTCACGAGCACCAGAACGAGAAACGAAAAAGACGAGACCAATCAAAACGTAAACGCCGCGTTGGTCTAACCAACGACTGGCCGGTGCGACGACTCGTTGCGTGTTACCCGCGGACTCGCGGAAAAACGTATCGTGCGGCGTGTACGTCGCTGACAAATACCACTTGATACACGCTCCAGGTTCTGCTATTCCATTGGCTTTTTTCTTTTTTTTTTTTTTTTCTTTCTTTTTCCTACTTCCAAACAATTACGGGGCAAACGGTGTATCGAGAATTACGGTGGTAACGTTTGCGTCGGCTAACGGTTCGGTTTCATCGACGACGCGATATTTTCGACGAAGCAACGTCGCGGTGAGTAGTCGATCAACGTACCATCCGGCTGCAAAACACTTACGCCGATACGTTGCTCGAGTAAAAAGGAATAACAGTACGACGAGAGATCTTAATTTCGGCGTATTATGTATAATCGCGTTAAGAAAGAGTCTGGGTGGCATGTAAATGAATTTTGTATTACACGTTATGCGCGTACGAGTGTATAGTAATTACGCGTTATTACTTCGTATCACGACACCCTTATCTCGGCTGTTTCACGGTAATTATAATTTTCACGTGGATGCTCTGGCTCGCCAAGCCTCCGGGACCTTAACCTTTTCGATCGTCGACTTTCTTCTTTTAGAAGATTCCGAATTTTCCGAATTATTTAACGCAACGTCGACGCCAGCGTTGACGTCTCGATCAATCGACGACTGTGGCACGTTGTAGCTTCGCGTGCGTAAGAAATTACGTCGACGCGGATCTGTGGCAGTGTCGGCGAAGCTAGTTAAAACTCGCGATAGTTAAAATCCACACGGTCGAAACGTGGTGGTTTTAACGCGCAGTGAGAATTAAGTGCATCCTTCGTCGTTTATTCGCGTCGAGGTGAGATAAGAGGACCATTAACACCGGAAGAAACCGCTGACTCTGGTACGAGCAGCTTCTTTACGGATTCGTTTGCTGTTCTCGGAACGAACGCGATGACGAAAGACGAAAGACTAGCCCGAAGAAACGACGCGACCTACCGATCGCTCCTCTTTCTTCCTCTTCTCCTCTTCTTTTTCTTTTTTTTTTTTCTTTTTCTCTTCAACGACGTTTCACGAGGTGTACGAACGTTCGGCGTGCTCGCGACGCACACCAAGAGAAAGTGCAAACAACTGCGAACGAGCTGACCCGGGAGAATTCCACAATTATCGCGAGGCTAACGCGCGCTACTCCGATTCGTAGTCGGCGAACGCGTCTTCCTAAACGAGGACACCGCTCGCGAAATAAATTCTCCGCGCTTTAAGATAATACGTGGAACCGACTCGTTACCTCACTTACGTAAGTACGTACCTGTTATTATGTAATTCTTTGGAAAATAATAAACGCATCGATCACATCGATCGGAGAACGCTATTTAAAGGCGAGCGCGATGCTCCAATTTCGAATTAGCGGATGTGCTTCGGCGAGAGCGTACCGCCTTCTTTTTCCTGCCGATCGATAACGCTTGAATTTTCACGGTAAACATTTTAGAATATCGTGATATCGAGCGAGATAAAATCGCGAACTCGTCGCGTATTCGTTTACGGCTACTAAATTTCTCGGCGCTCTTTATCGCCGCGCGAAATTCCTTCGACTTTTCGAATGACACGAGGAAAGAAAGAAAGGCAACGACACGTCGAACCAGCTGGCTACCGAAGCGAGTAAAACTCTCGTTGAAAGAAGACCAAAGAGAAAACACTCAACTGACCTCGCTGAGGAAACGAGATAGTCAAATTGGAAGATGGCATCCCGCTGGGAGTAACCATCCACGTGTTATTTAGCGATTAAATGTAGCAAGCAAATGTCCAGCTGGACAAATTGTAAAGTACGAATTAAATAATAAAAGAGACATTTTTAAACAACTTCCTCCCCTGTAATTAGGCGACGTATTCAGCGGTGTTACCATTTTTCTACCATAAATACCATAAATTGTCCAGCGAAACACACGAATCGTAATCTACGCCTTGGTTTAGCTGATATTAAATTCTTCCCTTTTTTTTTTCTTTTTTTTATAGATAACCGAGACCATAAGCGAAATTTTCTGAAATTCCACGTAACGTAGAGCTGAGGAGAAAAAGGAAAAAAAAATAGAAGAGAGAAAGAAATAGCCGAAGCAGCGAGAAAGCGCGAACCTTAAAATCTACGTTAAAATCCGTTAATGGAGAAAATAAACGTTGTCGAACGTGGTGAAAGATGTCGTAATATTATGGTGGTTCAACTGGTATCAACTTGTATGCTAATGAATGTGCGTGGCAGTGAAGGCTGGTTTGCAAATGGCGGCCGTCTACCCTATGGAAACCGCCAGCCATTTCTACGCTACACGATTTCTTCGTCTCGGCTCTTCCTTCCAGTACGAAACCCGAGGTTCTACCGATTTTTCGTCTAACGTTGGCAAATTATTCTCCCGTTAAAGGAAACGAACGAGTCGCGTGAAAACCAGGCGTACGATTTATCGCGCGTTTCGTTTACCAATTCCGTTCGCTGGCGAATCTCGCGGCGTTGCGTTGCTCGAACAGGACATGTTCGCGATAAAAACGCTACCATTTCGCTATTGCAACGTGGCGTTTTACGTGCAGAGAATCGACGAAACGATTGAACTATTTCGCGTGGCGATTTTAAATTAGATCGCACACGGGATACTTTCGATAATTAGCTCGAAATTTTATTTCTTCGATGCAGTTTCGCACAGCAAATTGCAGATTCGACGAGTTCCTATTTGCTTACGTATTTCGGTTATTAAAATTTTCTAAGATTCGTTGAAATTCAAAATAGTCGGTAAGAAACGCCGAATTTTCTTTGCTGGGAAGCATCGTTCGTTAAGGCGAACACGCATTGCCATCGTTAAAAAGGAAGGTGGACTTGTGAATTTTCTTCCGTCATTTTCTTCCAACGTGGTACGCAACGCGGGAACGGGGATTTTTTTTTTTTTTTTTTTTGGAAATGCAGGCAGAGATTTGGGAAAGAAAGGAAGGAACAGATGGAAACTACGAAGAAGGAAATAACATCTGGGAATAGGAAAAAATATTCTTTGGAAAGGGCTGACACTGCAACACTGATCAATAGGTGGAATACTCGTCTTTGAGCGTATTCAAGGACTTAAAACTCAGGTAGAGAAAAGTATTAAGGAACTAATTTCAACCTTCCTAGAAATCGGCCCGGACCTTTCGAAACACGATCAAACGGACGCAGATGTGGCCCTAACAATGCGGACAAGATATACCTGAACCTTTTGTTCGAGATTTCCCGAACAGAAATTTTGACGTAGACAAATGAAAACCTTTGAGAAATCGATGGATGGCTGACCCAAACGCGATCCTATCGCCAGGGTTCCTGTATTTGTCCATTGTAAACACTCGAAAAGAAGGGAAAAACTTTTATGATCCCTGGCAAACGTCGTTTGTAAATATTCCTTTGCAACTTTCTTGAAAATTACTTTACGGTAAATTATTGCGATTTGTTTTTATGGCAATTTTCTCTGCAAGTACGTCCTTCGAAATTGTATAGTTTTATTCGATAATTGTCAGATTAATCGTTAAACGAAATAGAAATTAAAAACGCGTTTAGATAAACTTCCCTTTACGACGTATCGTTCGATCCGTTCGAGTTTTCCGCTCAAACTTCGCATATATAGACACCTACGTTACCGATGTGGAAAAAGCTTGATGCGCGTTTCCACCAAAAGATAGAGCCACGTACAACGCTCACGCGCGTTTCGTGGGGACACGCAATATCGTTTATCAAAGTGTCGAACGTTTCCTCTTACACGCTTCGATCTATTCGTCGACTCGTCGATAGATCGTATTCCCCTGTCGTTGTTAAGCATCGATTCTCGTTATATTTGTATATCGTACATTAAACTATATTAATATCAAAATTGCCAACTCCGTGTAATAAGTTATTCCATGAATTCGTTGCTCGTCGCTACTCTCTACAAATTCTATCTATCTACGTCTAATTATATCCGAATTAGAATCACCGCTTAATTATTTAGAACATTTGGCAAAATCCGCGGCGATCGTCCACAGATTTCGTACGATTTCGTTTGAAGATGAATCGATCGTGTCGAAGAGCAACGTTGTCTAGTAGGTTACAATTAAGCTACGAACGTCGGTATAACGTGTTTATGGCGTGTAGCATGTCACGGCAATGCTGCCAACGTTAAAACACACGATCGAAGATCCTAAAGAGAATTTTACTAAAATCCGATCACAGACCATCGAAGATTGGCTAAACGAGCGAAAGATGTTTAGAACGAATACAAAACGAACATTTACTTTTCTTTCGGGAAATTATTCCATCTTGAAGATTCTCGTAGAATTAAAAAGTATCTCGAAGGGTGGTACAAACCTATTACGGAAAAAGTACGAACAGCCAAAGACAAAACGATTTTACCGCAATTATATTCCTAACGACACACCGATGACGACGATGATCGCCGTTGTAGGTACGAGGTCGAGAAATGGCAGAAGCACGAAGTAGCACGAAACTCAGCCACCTCTCGCTCTGTGTGTGGAAAGTTTCAAGCACAAATCGAATGCTGGAATTCCACGTGTCTTCGAGAATATGCCGGTGTATTAACGTGTCCTGCATCGCTACAGCGAAATTCGAGTTTGGCGTCTTCCACGCAAATTCTGTTCCACGCAATATGTAAATCGTCTCCGTAACTTCGTAACTATCACCGAATATCCAACAAGCCAAATATTACTTTGCTACACCTAACCTCTACGTTTCCATTATCGATAATATCGCATCGTTACCGAATCGCGAAATAAACATTTTTTTCGCAAAATACAATTTTCTACTTTGATCCCTACGTATAATCGATGATGCTACCTTCCTAAAATATTTTCAATTCTGCCGATTTAGTTTTAGTCGTGAAAGCGGACGGGGGCCATTGCTCGAACTATCTCGACTCCCTTCGTGGGTCATATTTTCATACTGTTTGCATTGACCTCGAAAAAAAGAATTAGTCGCAACACGGTCATATGTACTTTTATTCCGGATTATTTACGATGCCAGAAGAAAATCTCTGGGTTTCGATATGTAATTGATCATAACAGTGTCTCGTCGTTTCGCGTAAAATATTTTTGCCGGTGGCCACTCTCTATTTTTACGCCACCGTACGTTGGCATTACCGTGACACGTAAACGCCTGTATCTACTACGAGTGCCCACGTGGACATTTTTTTCGGCCGACCTTTATCGTGCGCCTCTTTCCAGTGAATCACTATTATAACATTGCGTTTCGTTTCGGCCATCGTATCTTCGAGCTCGCGTCCACGATTCATTTATTAGGGATTATCGAGTCTCGAATTTCCGCTAGATCACCGATTTAATTAAAGTTCGATAAAAATCTGATTCTTCGCCTAACATAATCTTCCCGTTGTAACGTCACGCGTGTTTGGCGTAATTTTTTAATCGATTTTTCATCGCGCGATCGAATACTTTTCCGCGAAATACGCAAACCGAGAATTCTCGAATCGTCGTCGAGATGCGTTTTAAACGGTGCAAGACGTTTCGTCTCTGTGGCGAATATTTCGGAACTGCGACAAAACGGAATTGCTATTACCGTGCGATAAACGTTGTAGCATATCGTCATTGGTGTAACGCGGACAAGCGAGTGAATTAATTACCACGGCTGAGACGTTTCTCGGCCAAGTTAAACAAGCGTTAACGTAGAATTTTCATTTCCCGCCTTGTTGACGCCGAAACCAGCCGAATTTCAGGGACGATCGCGAAGCTGCGCCACGTGCGATATCAAGGCCACGACCAACTTACCAAAAGGAAAAAACAAAAGTACCACGGTTACACAACGTGTAACCAGGAAGTTAAATAAGTAATAAAGAAAAGCGTATTCTGTTCTGTTAAGGACAAAGAATCGAGCATATTCACGGCCTATTAACATGCGTTTCGGCTACTTGAAAAGTTATTACTCGGCCCGCTGGTATCGTTCCACATAAAGTTCTAGAAAAACAACTGGCTGGACAGAATGGTTAGCTTCTAACGACACGTACCACCACCAATGCCGAGAGATTTCACGAAATGAATCAGCTATTACGAAAGCTTCGACTTTGATAAAACTAACACGGCGAGCGAGCGCCGAATTTCCGTTTTAAAATCCTCGCTTCCAAGAACCTAACAGAAATCTACATTTTCTTTTTATTCATGGCCAATGGACTTGCCAAACGAATTCATGTAATTTTATACTTGTCACGCGCGAAATAAAGTATATACCGGAAGTCAATGTTCGATGTTTAGTTAGTCAGTGGGATTACGATACGGTGAACCAATGGCTCGGATGGATCACGAAGCAAATATCTGCGACGAATTACATGGTTATCTACGGGACGATCAGACTAGAAGAGTAACGTAAATTAGACGATCGAACAAACTTAAAGAAAAAAATGCCCGTTACGTAATTTAATTACCAAAGCATTAAACGTGATTTTCAAATCTTATGTAACAACGACACGCAGTGGAATAAATGAAAAATTTCTCGCGTCAGACACGATAAATTTCGTGGAACACAGTATCCATGTAATACCGTTAATATTTCATCGTCTTTGAAAAGTTACTTTTGTCGCGTGCTTGTGTGCCTGCGTATGTATATATCGAGTGTTTGTGGATGATCTGTTGATACAGAGAACCGTTAGGTGAGCCCTAATATCGTTTCATGTTTGTTATTATCAACCTATTCCCAAAAGCAAGCTTGTAACATCATCAGCGTACCCGTAAATTTTCCCATACAGCGAACGAAAATCTTTTCCAACGATGCACGGCTGTTTCGTGTTATTGCAGCAGTTCCAACGATACGTACGTGCGTTTGTAAGTAATCTACGCTAAAGAAAGATCGTTGTTGATCGAATAGGTATATATCATGTGTATATGGAGAAAGACGTTAAAACATATCGAAGGAATAACGTTGTTAAACGTATAGCGTATAGTAAAGCGTAACGTATAGGGAAAAACGAAAGGTAAAAATAAATGGAAAAAATTGGCGAATCGCAGGGAGAAGAAAAGGCGCGAAATGGTTGGATACGCGGTGTGATCGGCGAATGGTATCGGTGAATTTCTAACCTCACCGGAAACACGATACAAGCATCGGAGATTCGTAAATAGAGGATGACTAATTTACCTCGTGGCATCGCCGTTTTTCTCCTCCATTTCTAAACGCTCCATTTCCTTCTGCAACACGCCACCGTCTGCAAACTTATCCAGGGACATGATTTTTTGTTGTTGTTAATGTTCGTTGCCAATTTCACACAAAAACCGACGAATTATTTACAACAATACCGGAAGTTGTATTTAGCACTGTTCAATATAATATATATTATATTATATTATATATTATGTATATATATATAAATTTATCTTTTCTTCTAAATATCTTTTATAATGCAGCTTTTCGCCGTTAGCTACCGCTAATCGACTGAGGTAGACAAACACTGGCACTAAACACTGGCTGATTTCTCGTTCGCGCGACAGAACGAGCACGAATGAAAGAGAGAAGAGCAAGAAAAAGGATGAAAATAGGACGCACGACGACGTATACACGACCAAGACACCGCGTATAAACTCTTTCTCTCGGTTCCTCCGTACAGTAGCGTCCTCTCTCGCCTCCTTAATTTCGTACTCCTCCACGCGTGTTCCTTCTCCCTCTTTTTTCTGATTCTCCGGCACACGCTTCGTCTCTTTCGTTGAACACACGATATCGGTCTTTCTTCCTTCACCCTTTTCACAATGATGACACACGACGACCACGCGTGGCACACGGTAATCGGTAGCGATTATTAAAGGCCTCGCGAGACAGCGTGGCAAACAAAAAGAAAAAACGAAATAACGAGTTAAGGACGATCCACGCGGCACACTGTTCCCAGTAACTTCCTCCCAAATGATAGAAAGATAGCGTCTCGTCGTTCGTCTCTTGTTCTCTCAACGACTGCCGAAAAGAAACTCTTGCGGGTGGAGTAGTTTCCGTACTTTCCTCCTTGCCTCCTTGCTCCGGCGGCTTTCTACTACCGTACCCCTTCCCCTCGATTCCCTTACCACCGCTTTCTCCTTCTTCCTTGCGCACGCTGCCGCCTCTCCTTCTCTCTTTCTAACTAACGGAGAAATCCCTCCACGTATCGAAGACGCGCGAGCACTTTTACCAACTAAACTGAACAGACAGTCTAGTGCTCGTACGTGATTGGTTGATCAGTACGATCTCGGGACTGTGCGTTATCCGGTTCCCGCTACTGCTCTCTCGAAGAAGAAGAAGAACAAGAAGAATGATGGACACCGTTTTACGCGATGACACAACGGGTTAGTAACGCCGGTAGAAAAAAAAAGATACGTCCTCCTCTCGCAATTACGTTGGTCCTCTCTTTGTACGTAACACTTATATACATGTACATATACGTCGAAAACGCACGTGGATCAATCGGTCGTGTTACAAAGGTGGTGTACCGATGCGCCGTTTTACTCTACCGAATACGAAGTGACACGACACCCGGCCCCGTGCGACTGCGTTTTAGTATATTCGTAAATGACACTGGCCTTAACTCAGTGCACGTATACGTGGGTGCGTCGTCCTTTCTCTGTTCTCCGCTGATTCTTTCTTTCTCTCTCTCTCTCTCTTTCTCTTACTCTATCTTTCCCTCCCTTTCGTTCTCTATTACCCCTTTCTCCGTTTTTGCCGAGCGTTTCGATCAGCGCTGCTTGCGATCACGACGAATACGCGACGATCAATGGGGTATAAATGCGCGTCGAGACAGGCAGATTCTCGTCCGAGTTTTACGCACACCTATCCGGAAGCGCGAACGCACACGGGTGTCGAATCGGAAGAAAAACACACACACGACTAACAGCAGCGTGCTACGCTGACGGCGGTTATATTGGCAGGGATATCTAGCGAGAAAGCGCGCTGGTACACTGATATTATTTTTATAACAACGCGGTGCGCGGCCGTCCTAGGCCGCGCCCAATATACCCCCACCCTTTACCGGCTTTCCTCCCCTCCACTAACTGTTCCTCCCTCTCCCGATCAAGGGGAAGCCTTACTGTTCGTCCCCACCAAAGACATAGACCATCGTACCGGCGTGTGAGACTCGACAGAGAAGGGTGAATAGGAAAACGTTCTCCTCGACTATCCTGCGTGGGTATATCAAAGCTGGAACATTTTCTTCGCACGAATGCCATCTTGCTCCTCATCGTTTTTCCATCGTCGCGTTCAACGTACCTTTCTCTTCGCTTTCGACAAAAAACGATACTCGCGATAGAGATTTCATTCAACTATCTATTAAACACGTACGTTTCTCGTATTCTGGCGTACCACGTTGCTCGTGTACAGAGTCGCCATCTGATGGATGCCGGTAAACACTAAAAGTTGTTTTTCCATTTCTCGCTCCATTCTCCTGCTACGTAATTTATGGCACTTCTGCGAAGTGTGCTGCGAACGTGAACGATGTAAAGGTGTCGGATGATAGATAGAAATCGAGTCATCGCGTATACCGAGTTTCCACGATTTTCCTCCGATTTTGGATTATCCATACTTCTAAATACATACTCTACGGTCTATCGTATCGTGCAAATACAATTTTTCCTGTTTCATGGAAAACCTGAACGATCGTAACGTAGACAGTTGGTAACATAGAAACATAAATTTAATAATAAATTATCGTGCTAGATTTCGAAAAATTTTCATTTGAAATATATCGTTTCGTACCATCGGCTTGCCAGATAAATAAGAAACGTAACGCTTCACCCTTTGCCTCTACAAAGTCAAGAGTGCTTCTCTGATCAACTTGTGAGTCGAAAAGGGGGAGATTACAAGTGCCCAACCACCGCCAAGTTCTAAAAGACACCGCTCTGTACGTTATTTCACGTGCATTTCACTCACGATTCATTAACCTTCGATTCGGCAAAGTACAGTCGTCGAGCCTTCGACTCTATGCATAGAGTTTTACCGAACGTTGGAAGTACGGATTCCTGGTTCTCCGTAGAACTACAGGATTGATTCCGTTACGGAGGTCTCGCTTTGTTCGGCCAGGTAGGAAGGAAGGATTCGCCTTTCTTTTGTGCATGCCTGCAGGTATATGGGTGCAGGTCGACCACGGATATTCCTGGCTTTTCTGCGCTCACGTTTCATCCTCATTATCTTTGGCAATGACGAGGGTGTTATCCTTGAACTAGATTTATCATTCACAGAACTCTGTGGCCGGATGGCACTTGAATTTCGGATGCGTTCAAACACCTACCGTAATTGAGTTTCGTTATGCTCTGTCAGAATCGAAAGCAATCCTCGTACGTCCCTCGTACGTTATAAAATACGATTTGTAAAAAAAAAAAATGTCCGTTTAGAACCACTCGGTTCCTTCTACATCAAGATCACGTCAAACTAAATGTCAATCTATGGTCTTTCGTTTCGTACATTCCTGGCAACGATAAAAGGAAGCTTAAATTCGGTCATTCCGCGGCCAATGCCGTGTAGAATATCGGGACGAGTTCTACTGGCATTTGATCTGAATAGCACACCTGTACAACTTGCGTCATGTTCTTCCGGAAGAAAACAAACGATGATTACGAATCACCGAATTACGCCAAGGGGGTTCGTAGAAAGAGAGAAAAGAAAAAAAAAAGAAAAAAGAGAAGGGAACACCGCGAGGGGAGTGGTCACATAACCGAAGAAACGTTGATCCATTATAAACAAGTGGACAGCCAGTTAGAACACCGGGTCGAACTTGAATTTTGAGCGTGCTATGTGGTCGCGTGGTTTCACTATGAATTTTTATTACAGAGGGTAACTTAACGAGCGATAGAAATATCGTTCTTTTCGACGCAACAAATAAAAATCCAATCGTTCGTGTATGCTTAGACGAAACGACTTTTCCGATGTTCGCCGTCGAATAAAGTTTCACACAAACGGGAAAAAGTATAATTTGATTTATCGATTTAATAAGAATACTCGTTGTTCTTCGATAATATCGATGTTCGAATCAAAATAATATAAAAATAATGCACATAGAAGCGAATAATCTGCCGGAACGTAGGCAATTCTCGCGAATTAATAATAAAACCCGTAACATGTATTTTCCATAATATATCGTCGAGAGTCACATGATCGGGTCAGCACGTAAAAGCTCTAGCGTCGTTTGTCGCACACTTTTTCTTCCCTCTTAGCCTCCATCGACTAATTCGTTAAATGATCAATCGATTATCCTCTTCATCGAGCATAAATCCACATCAGCTTCCTGGAACCGTCTTCCACAGTTTGCGACTTATTTTCCCTTTACCAGACAAAGAAATCGTCACACCTAGCTTACTAGCTTATTACTCGCGGACTCGATAAAAATATATCAATCGACACGACGCAAATCGCACGAACCGACGAAGAAACGAAATATTCACGAGAATCTGATCGTACGTAGAATTTACTCGTAGATCGACTGCAGTAATTCGAAAATTATATATCGTCGTTCTATCGTGCAAGTACGAAATAGCGTCGAATTCAGTTGGTCATTCATGCCCAGACGAAAGTGTGGAGTTGCGAGCGTGGCGGCTCTTTGTTCCACGCGGTAATGACGGTTGGGGTAGGTTAAGGCAGTGTTTAAAGATAATTAATAGTTGCACGGCTCGTAAATATCGGTATCAATGAAGCGTGGCCAAGATCTGGCGTGGGATCGGTAAATGGTTTCCGGGCGTATAAAAATTAATGGATCTGTTGTCGACCTTGGTGGAAACTATCTTCGTTCCGTTGTATCGTTCAAGGTTAAGAGCGGGTCGCTCTTAGGAAAACGATATTTCCGAGAATGTTGAACGACGCCTTTGAATTTACGCGCGTCTCCAACGCCGCGTGTTGTTTCCTAAAGCCGGTTAGGTTTTTTAAACGATTACGTAAACCGGATCGCAAGCGTACGAATGCGACCGAATATAATTACTTGGCCGCTGTTATCAACGTAATTTCGAATGGCAATGCGATCCACGTGATTCCATAAAATCGTGGAGTGGGTAGTTTAATAACTGGGACGGCCGTGGAAACGAGCGATCCGAGACGAAGGGAACGAACGAGAGCTGCTTTTACCCCTCCAGGGTGGATCAGCCGATGGAAGGAAAGCAAGGAGGAGCGACGTAATTCGGGCCAGGAGGAAAGGGTCCTCCAAGGGGAATATAGAAGACGTCGGTGTACAAGGGGAAAAGGGAGAATTTAGGTGGGGACAGAGAGGGTAACGGGGGAAAAGAGAGAGGGAAAGAGAAATGCGAGGGTGCGTAAGGGTGGCGGATCCCTGGAATCAATAGTGGCCACGCACCCTTGAAGAATTTTCGCACCAGGAGTCCGGATGTCTCAGGACAGGCTGGGAAAGCTTTCTCCGCTGCTATCCAATACTGCTTTATTCGGTAACGAAAATCCCATCGAAAAAATGGTATTTTTCAATAAAGTTAGTGCAGTGATTTATCCTTTATCTAATCTTACAATGGATGACAAGTATGATTTAAACGTAATTGGACGTTGACCGGAACGTCGACCGATCGATGACGAATAAAATACACGTTACAACCGTATTAAGCGAATAAACGAATTTTCCAATTTGCGCGGTTATAAGCGAATTAATCGTAAATTTGCAAGAAATTGAAGGCATTCGTGCATTTGGTATTCGATAAACGTCTAGTCTCAGATATTTATCAAAGCTTTTCTTTCAAGAGAACCTACAAAATCGAAATAGACCTGGTTACTTAACAGTAAGACGTGGATTCTCCACAAAAAGTGCATTGTGTTTTGTTTTTGAATCGTCAACTCGTACGAATAACAATCGACTCGTGCTTCTCGCTTGATACTTTATCGTAAACCAACCGAAATTGAATTGTTTTACGGTAATTCAATAAAAAAAAAAAAAAAGAACGTGGTCTCGTTCATCTCGTGCGATGCGTTTGATCGCGAGACTGTTTTTCGCGATATCGTAGAACGTTTAGTGGCAGGAAATATGTGTCTTACAGGTCAGTGAGTAAAGCGGAAAGGCTGGAAAAAATGACTCACCTCCAACCACTGCCAACTTGGCCAACTGAAGATTCCGGTAGGGCGTCGCCGCTACCCCTAAAACAAGGAAATGGGAAGCTGTAAGATAGGTAAGGATACAGGAGTTTAAGGATATTGGGATAAGATATTTAGGATTGGGATAATCTTACTCTTCCTTGATGCGTTTTCCACGATGAACAAAAAATATAATAAAAATATATATATATATATACACATCATAGTTAAAAGAGTATTTTCTTTCACGTCAAACCATTATACGAATTTTCGAACGACCAAAGTAACTTCGAAATCGAACGCTCGTTATTCGATTCTTTACGCGCGACTTACGTTTTAAGTCGCGTTCGCTTTCGTAATTGTATCGTGATTTCGCTTTTACTCTCGAGTGGATTTTTTTACCTCTTTGAGTAGCGAAACTTTTGTCAACTCGATCCGTCTTTCCATCGTACGCGTCCTTTGTAGATGAAAAGACGAGAAACTATGACGTAAGAAAGGAGAAGCGTCCGCGACACTCGGCAAGAAGAAAAAGTTTCGTACAGCGGATAATTGGAGGCCTCCGCGACATGCATATTAATCGCAGTCTATCTGTGAGAGGACAAAAAAGAATTAATAATAACCGCGTCGCCAAGATACCGATCTGACCGGTTGGTTGGCCAGGTGCAGCGCGTCTTCCGTGATCCGTGCATATTCTTGCGGGTTTCTTTTTCACGGCATCCTTTTGCATCGGTCACGCCAATTAACAGGCATCGCCGTTAAAATCACCTTTACGCTATCGTACCAGCTACTGTGCAAAGTTTCAATTTGTCAAAAGTGAAACCTCTCGATACAACGTTTCCGAGAGTTTCGCTTTCGTTGTTCCCGGACATGGTCGCAACGCGTACATCGTCCGATCCTCTTTAAACTACGCTTATATTCTTACAGCATTCGTTCGATTCTATTCGCTCGCCTCGTTACGACCATCAGATTCCGGGAAATCGATTCCTACGTACGCGATTTTGGCAAATTTCCCTTGCCGTTCGATCAAAACGAATCCGAGTCGATTAGGAAAATCGATCCGCGTTCTTGGCTGCACCCCTTATAAAGACGCGATCCGGGCCACGGCATAAAACTAAATCGTTCCGGTAGAACAATTCAAAATTAAGGCATCGAGCGTGACTTTGGCCGGCAGCTGCGTTCAGCAACAAAAATCGCGTCTTCCCTAACACCGTCCAAGATTTTACGATCCGCCGTTCTGCTTGTAACGCCTTAAAGCGGAACCATTGACGTTACAACGGCGAGAAAGTGCATCGACGCACGGGGGAAGTGAAAACAGCGAGCCCGGGGAACACGAGGCGCATACACCAGAGGGGTGAGGGTACATAACGCTTATTGCACGTCAGCGTGCCTCAATTTCGAGATAATTAAGCGAGGCCCTTTACACCTGCGGATTGTGCCAAGTCTGTACACGCGCATACCCGTGTAATTTTCTTTTTTACCGTGACGATCTCTGCTCATCTGTGGATCTACGCGTGATAAGGAATCATGCGATGAAAACGGCCGGGTAGAAAAAACAAAAAGCAAGCCAAACCACCTCCACTTTTTGCTGCAAAAGAAAGCTATCGTCATCTTGACTTAATGTTCTTACGTGCCCTTTCCTTCGCCAATGATTAATAGCTATTAACAAGGGGAACGACCTGCGCCAACATTCATGATAAAACCGTGCAAGATTTAATATCCTGAAAAAACATAATTCACACACACACTCGCAGCCAAGCTGTTTTAATCGCGGCATTACAGCTTTTATACGTTCCTCCATTCCACTTTGGGAATATTAATTACGCCCGAAACCAGCTGTTTTACTTCGCTCGATAAACTGCCGGTTATTTCGGAAATACCGTGGCTATTTCGGAACTTTTCCAGAGTACGGGCACGATCTATTTCGAACATTTCAAATCGTCCGCTAATCGATTACTATTCGGAAAAATCGACCAATCGTCTCCTATTCACAGACTGACTACTGACTTCGAAGGCTGTAAATTGACAATTTACGCTGGACGAGCAATTGGATCATTAATCAGCTCGTAAGAGGTCTAGGTGATAATTACATTTTCGTTTCCGGCGCATTACTTAAGAGCGTAAATTACTTTCCGCGACTGACAGCCCGGAGCAGCTGATCGGTAATTTCGATCGAAGCTTCTTGGCTTACGTTCAAAGGCTCCCTCGCGTTAGTTGGCTACGCTACGGTATACGTACGCGATTCTCTGCACCGAAATAATCTCGTTGCTTAAATTTCTATCATAAGCGTCGTATCGAAACAGCAAAGTCTGCAGGATCTTAAAGATCCAGGTATTCCACGAGTTCGGAATTAAAGGCAATGACACGGAATAAAGAGAAATGAAAAAGATCGGGGTTAGGTAGCAAGGTTAGGCAAAGCATGGTAGCTAGGCAAAAATGATCGTTTCTGAGAAACAAAATTAATTCAAGCCAAATTCTCTCGCGAGGGTCGACCTATCGGTCAATGAAATTTTCGAAAGACGATTCTAAAGGAGCCACGTTAGCCTGTTGTGTGAACGCAGCTGCACGAAGACGCGTATCGAGCTCCTCCTCGTCAGGATATCGTCCCTCGAGGCTCGTAGGAAGATACTTTGAGCAAACATCGGAAGGAGCGATCCTACCGGGCGGGTCCCGTTGTATCGTTTTGTTTTCGCTCTGCCGACATACGAAGCCACTGGTAGCAGTTGCTTCTCGCAGAAAAAAGAATCGCGCCAGCCGTACCGAAGAAAAGGAAAAGTGTGCGAAAGGATAGCAAGGACAAACGATCCAGGCTTGTGTTTATCTAGGCCGGCTTTATACGCGAGAATTTGCTAAGAGTCGTCGCACGAAGGATTACTCGAGAATTCTAGTCGAAAGTCAGGCGTGAAAACACCGTTTATTATATTGAAATCGCGTTTCAACAGGTGACAAGTCGACGAGTACGAGGAGATTTCTGAAAGGAGAAATTTCTTCGCTAACTCGGTAACACCGCGTATTTCACAGTGTTTGAAAAAGTTGGAACAAAAGTAAACACTTGAAAGTTCAGGAACGAGGTACACGGCTGGAAAAAAGTTAATTTATGGAATGCCATCGGGCAGGAAGAAAATTCGTAAAGTTAGCATTGGCAAACGGCGCTTGCGTGGAGCACCAGTGCATTCGACATAGATGCAACAAGTGCAGCCAGGGTATTACAAATCCACCCTATATTTGTAACGAGCGTAATTCACCGCAGGATGGCCTACTACTTTCGCCGTTAGTTCCGCCTTTTACGAGCGTCCTTTAACCCTAAACTTGCGGATGCTTCGTATTAACGATTGTACTCGTAGGCAAAATATTTACTCGATATCGTAACGATCGTTATATCGGCAATTTCTGAGAAATACGCAATGTTCTCTGTATGAAAGTTTCAAAGTTGAAAAGAATTTATTGCTCTTACCAATGTCGATTGGAACGAGAAACAACAAACGAAAGAGCTGCTTTAATATATATGGCGAAAAATGGAAAAATCAATCCGCGCATTGAGACGGGAAAATAAGCGAAACAGCAAAAGTAACGAACACTGTCGAGATATAACGCAAGAGACGCGGCTATGTGTTGCGCGTTTACAACGTTACGTTATGTTACGCGATATCTCGTTTCCACATTCACGTCCATCTCCTTTAACGAGGAGAAATCGCACGTGCGAATAAACTGCACCGCGCCGGCATCTCCGTAATTCAATGAACGTATTACTTTCGGTATCCTGATGGTCTTTCGCGTTGATCCGCGCTAACTGTCTCTCGTAGTAATCCTATCGCGTTTGAAACGCATCGCACACGCACCACCGTTCCCTTCGCTTCGATAAAAAAAAGTATCAACAACATCGAGAAATTCGAGTTGCGCCTGCGCTGCGTGCCGAAGCAGCCGGCTGTGCATTGACGCAACAAGTGCATGCAAGATGCACCACGACTCAGGGGGGTGGGGTGGAGTGGGTTGTTGGTTGACGGGGGGAGAGGCAGAGAGAAAAGCAGAGAAAGAGAGAGAGAGCGAGGGAGAAGGGTAACGGGGTTGGGTGGGGTAGGCCGAGAAAAGTAGGGAGTCGAAAGGGGTGGAGGACGAAGAGAGGCAGAATTAAATGCAAGGCGAGGGAGGGGGTACACCACCGGAGAAGGGCACGAGGTTGGCACGCGCCGAGTGCAACGATTCGCTGGAAGAAAAGAGAAAGACAGGAAGGACAAGGAGAAAGATAGGCGGAACGGTGGAGAAAGAAGGAGAGAGAGAACGTGTGCATCGCATCGAACGGAAAGATGCATCCTCGGCAGCTCTCGTGGCAGTTTTTTATTCGTTTTCCCCCGCATCAACGATGCGAACATTTGTTTGCGGTTTATGAAGCCGAGGGGACAAGTGATATAGACAAACGGCGGCACTTCGGTGCAGGAAATGCAAACAAAGTGCATTCAGTCAGCCGGGTGACCACCGGCTGCAGGGGTCTAACTTACCCCCATGCACCCTTCCTATCGTACGACCTGAATGACCTGATACGCGCTGCGAGGTGCAGCGGCGTTGTTATGCAAATGGGAAAAGTGCAGACCCGCGTGTGCAAGTGGAAAAACATGCGGTTCGCGTGCACTTCGTATTATGAGATATCCACTTGACACCTGAACGTGGAAGCTTGTCAAGTGGTATGTATTTGGTCCGTTCGATCGTAGATCCAGACGGTAGATCGCTGTTATTTATACGCTTGGTAAATAAATACCGATTATCTTCGTGCGCTTATTAGGAAAAAGAGGAAGCAAAGTTTCGATCGGACGCCGATACGTTTTCCATGTAAATATTACGCGCGACTGCGTAATATTTCGGTTTGCCACAATTCCAACGTACGATACGCGTGCCTGTGTTACGTGGATGCACCACAAAGTGGTGCTGTCTTTCGGCGAGTCTAAAGCAGTCTTTGCGGTCATCGCATTAAATTGATCAAGCATGTGCATGACTTCGAAAGTTTGGAAGAAGCATCGACCGCGCAGCGCGCAGTCTCTGAATTATGTATGTCTGCGTGAAAACCACAGAAGTGAGAACGAAGCGATCTAAATCGTACGGGAACCGAATGTATTCTCCGACCGCGCTACGTCACAAAACCCTGAAAACATCCAACGTTCCCATCAAAAATTTCTATTGACATTTAAAGTAACTCATCGATCACGGCAAGATCTTCGAATCTTTAACTCTCTATTAACTGCCTGCACTTTTGAAGATGCGTACACGGGAAAGAAAGGAAGGCAAGGCATATATTTAGCATATGAAAATAAACGTGCTGATAATAGCATGGATAGAGTCGCACGATGATATAATTGTCACCATTCGTTACGAATTTTCCGTTCGGTTCTCACACTCGCGAAGCTAGAATAACGTCACACATTGGCGGACTTAACACAAAGAGGCCGATAGAGCCAGTTAAAGGAAATAGAATCAGAAACGCGGTGGATCCCATGGAATCATTGTAAGGATTCTTGAGGGGTGAGACCCTCGGACCTTAAACTAGTTTTCGCTCGTACCAGTCCGTTTCTCTTGGACATCTTCCTTTTTCTTTCTCCATCTATTCTCGTCTTTTCTTCTTCATCACTGTAACCACCGTACGAGAGTACTTTACATTTGAAACATATCGGCTTATATGGAAATGAATGTTTAGCCATGCGTCGGTCCTAAACATTAAAAATGGAAGAGCAACACTCGCTGCAGGAAGCTGATACGCGAGTTTCCGAGCTACGCAAAGAGGACAACTCGGAAGTGATACTCGTCCCTCTGAATTGTCAATCTGTCTATTGTCGACCGACGACCTCCCCGCCTAATCTCCTTGCTAGCTACCTTGACAAAAAATTTCATTTACAATCTACGGTACAACGGTTACGTTCGTTGCCCTAATTTAACCCTTTCGCTATGGCAGGGTCCAAAACAACGCACGTCACGTGTCGCATGTTAAGCATCGAGATACAGAAGAAAAATTGCATTTACCACGTTACGATGGAAAATGATACTTTATATATTTGACATGGTCGATGCAATCGGACAACCGAATTAAAAGCGATCGCATGTACGGCTCGTTTTACCCTGCTTTCATTGCACGTTGCATTTAATTGCTCTTATCTGTTGTCGAGTATCATTACGACCGGCAACAAATCCCCGGTTTATACCTTTGCACGTTCCTATCGTCGATAAGGTTTCTTGTGGCAACAGGAATCGGTGGTATGAATAACCGAGAAGAGAAACGGAGAAAGGAACGAGGTTGGGGGATGGTGAAATAACAGATTGCAGTTGTGGCACGAGCGAGCAGCCTGGACTCAGCTCGGGGCTCGTAAGGAGAAGGCAGGTGCCACATTTTTTTCGAACGCCTGCTCACCGTCGAGGAGGAGGCTGCCTCGATGCGCAGAGGCTCCCAAACGTTTCTACTAGGAAGCAGCTCTGAGTAGAAAGTTTTCGATCAAAACAATAATATCGATCGAAGCAAACGGTAATTAATGATCGATCAAATGCCACTTTCCATCAATTTTATATCCTCCATTTACGAAACATAAATCGATATCGACGTAAAAATTTCTTGATTAAAAGATGGTCATCGAACAACGTCAAAGTCCTTCGTAATAGAAATTCAGCCAGGACAAAGACACAAGGACGATTTAATTTCAAAGAAGTAGCGCTAGTAACGATCGACTAGGATCGGTAGGTTTTCAACGAAGAAATTAACGTTAACGCCCGTTGACAGATACGATCGACGGATAATAGTGGCAATAGATACGTACCAGCGATCCATGTGTGCGTAATATATGTGGCAGCATGCAAAAAAAATGGTGCAAATGTAATTCATATTCTACAAATTTCCATGCATAAATATAGAACGATACCATTTAACGAAGCTAGGAATTGTAACATCGTTTATCCCATTACGGCACCTATGCTCCTATCGACGGAAGCAATCGCGATAAAAGGACACCGCGGACATTTGCATAACAATAGATAACGAAGTTTTCGAGGAAGTTCGCTTCGGTCGAACCTCGAGCGAAGCGTGTAATTGGCCATCTTTGTTTTGTAGAGCTAACCGTACGATTCCTTTGATGGTATCCGACAATTATTCAAAATTCTATGACGCGGATGAGTTCCACTGCGGATAATCCTCGACGATTTTTGCTTGGACACGTTCGGCACGAGTTCAAACTCTCGTGTATGCGCGCTCGCGCGCATTTACTCGCGTGCGGCCAATTATGCACCTCGTTATGCCGGCATTACGCGTGATCTCTCTTTTGATCGAGAAATTGCCTAAGGTTAATAACCCCTGTTGAAGTTTGTGTAAGCGATTACATAAAATTTTTCGAAGACAAATGGACTATTAGCACGTAAGGACAAGTCGGTTCGGCGCTATCCGCACGGTAGCAGAACCTGAGAAGTTGAGCAACTTTCTGGAAATACTTAATGTATAATATAAGTGTAATTCGACCAGGCGTTTCCTGCACGCTCGCCAAATTTACGACCGTTTAAAGGACAGCGGTTAACGATATTCGTTGGCCGAATAAATTTTGATTACAACCACGGTAAGACGATTCATGACTAATTTATTTAATACGTGCATATTTGCATACGAAGTAACGCAATGTGTAAAGCAAAGCGTTTTATCGTAAAGGCGTTTCAGTCGAGAATATCGCCGATCAACCGAGTAACGCACGTATTAGCTAGTAGAGCAGTAGATACACACGCTTGGTTTCTAAACAAAATACGATACCGTGGTACGAAATTCAGACGAAGTAAGTTACGCGAAGTAAGTTATGAAAAAATTCAAAACTTACCGTTTCTTCGGTCCACTAGCAACGGATGGCTCCACGACAAGCACTGATCCGAGATAGGTATATCCTGAAACAAGAAAAGAACACAATTTTAAAGCATATTTATAAACAATACTATGGATATCAAATATGTTTCTACTATTATTCGAAAAGTTATATTTAAATAAATATAACCTGTTATATAGGTTATGTAAAGGAAAAAAAAACCAAAGGCAAGATAACCGAATAAATACGAAACGCTTGAATTTTCTCAGAGCATCTAGGAAATAGGAGAATTGGTTTATTGGGTCAGTTTGGACAACCTGTTTGAATCAATGGTATATTTGAACTCTGACCCTGGTCAGAGCTACCGATGGGATATTTTCTCATGGAAAAATATGCTGTACACCGGTTTTGAGAAGTAGAACTTGGCGGTTGCTTCCGGGTTTTGATTTGCACATATACAACGTCTAACGGCATAAAAATCACTGCACTGATTTGAAACTATCGCGTACGTTACTCATATTCTAATCAGGATCAAGAGGTTATGTGAACGTATCCGTGATCATAGTCTCGGGCTAGCGAATTTTTCGACACGGTCCGAGGGTCACAACGTATATATACATAAATGTATGTATACACGAGTATTTCCTTTCCTAGGCACCAGGTGTCTTCTGCCAGTTAGACCCATCTAATTTTCTCTAACCAGTTCCTCTTTCTAAATGTAATGCCAAAAAAATCTACGAAACCACTTTTGTCGACCACCGAAAGTGACCCTTTTCGCTCGTCGTATACAAAATGAAATTTGGTTACATGAAAAATAACTATTTTATCCGTTATATGATTGGCAATTAGATTGTGATTGTTTCTTACGCGCATCCTGTTCGCGACAAGAGGATGCGCGCGCATGTGTTTTGAAATCAGTCAGTTACGGTGATTAACACGACGTGCACAAGAGTCAATTACGTGATAGATTATAAACGTTTAACTCGTCGATTCCGGGAAAAAACCATTCAACTCTGAGATTGTTCGAAAGGACGTGTGTTTTTTTTTGTATTCTAGTCGATTAAACGTGAACAGAAATACGCTTCGATTACTTCGCGAGACAAGGCCATCGTAAGAATGTAAACATAGCTCGGTCGGCAGCAAATGGCGCGATTTCTACTCACGATCTATGATCAAAACAATCTTGTTCGCAATACCGGCAAAACAAAGTATTAGAATACTTTATTTAATCTCTCCTTTTCAATTCGTATAACCTTTGGTAACGAAATATTATTCGTTTAAACTACAAATTGGCAATCGAAAGGCGTCACCTCTACTAAACGATTTTTATGATTACAAATGGAGGAATGTACAAATATCGACTAGCGAAGTTCGAAAAACTATTTCAAAGAAAACTTACGAAGAAAACGTTCTTTTACTTGTAATTCGTGATCCTCGGACAGACGTAGATTAAAACGATGTGTGCTTGATGTATACTCAATGTAAAAAAACGAAGAACGTGTAAGATGTTTCTGAACAAACGGGGCAGCAGGACGTCAAATATGGCAGCCAACGATGTCAGAATGCAGTGGATTGATCGTTAAGACGAGCTTCTAATAAAGGTCGGTAGAAATGAGATATTCGCATTTAATCGTAATAATTTTGCCTAAAATTTATACAGAAATACACATACGCGTAATAGTAGATGTATCTGTATCGTTTTCTTAGATGTTTTGCATAGCTTTATAAGTTAGGAGGAATTGTTCGATTCAATAATAAGTTATTTAGAAGTGGTTCGGCGAAAAGGAGATCCGTGTTCGCATGAATTAGTTACAGTCGGTTTGCGCCATAAGTAAGTGGGCACGCAGGCTTGTTGATGATCGTGGCAGACCGTCGCAGATCGTCGTCGTCGTTGTCGTTGAACATCGATAACGATCTCGGCGCTTCTCATTTTCGTGCGCGGAGTGGTATTTTTTTGAATGAGCCGAGTCCGCTTCAGAAAAACCGGGTAGATCTCTCTTGCGGGGTACAATGGCGTGTGGCGAGTGGCGGAATTGTGTTCGCGAGGAGTCTATTAAATGCAGCAGAATGCTTGGTACAATGAGGGTATATAATATAACCTACCGGGCGGACTAGCTTGGAAATTCGAATGAATTAAAAATGCGCGTATTAAACATAAAACGACGAGGAGAAGATGGCGTTACGGTATCTTCTGTAAGTACTCGAAAGTGAAAAGAGGCAGAAAGAGATGGGGAAAAAAGAAAAGGAGGAAGTAGCGCTTAAATGGCTACTTAGTATGGTCCCGTGTCGAGTCTCCCCTCGAATGGTTCATCTCACCCTGTAGCAATAATATTCGTAAGTGTTTCCATGCACGAGTGCTCAGCCTGAGTACCAACAGGTTTCATGCGAAAGCCAATTCGCGACAAGGTGAGAAAAAAAAGGAGGGAAGGTAGAACTTGACGAGGTTTTAATTTGATTCTTATGCTGCGTTAAATTCGACGTGTGCTTTTACGCTTGATTTCACGTGTTTGCCATTTAGTAGGCTATTACGATAGGTTACAACGTCGTCTTCCACCGAATATAATTTTCAACTAAGCAGGAGCCGTTTGATCGCGATGATCCCGTTCGTGTCAAAATTTACGACGGTCACACGCTCGATTATTTTTTCGAACGAGCTTAATATTTGCACTACCCGCGTTGTCTTCTTTAAGCACTCGTTATTTACAAATCGAGTCAAATAGATTATTTTTGAGGTTTGAACTTTTACCCTGCTAGTTATTACCACATCGTATCATACTATATCCTTGCTGTTGTATCGTAAACGAACTCGACATGCTTTACGAGGAAAGAGTCTCATCCACAAGACGATCCGCTCCTGTTTCGAATACCAAGTTACGAAATCGGAAAAATTCCTACGACGAAGTAAAACTTCGATATGGATTAGCTGGCGTTGGTGATACGAAGTTACAATTACAGGACGTGTTATCGGGTAACCGCGAGAGACGCACGATCCGCGAAGAGAAGCGTAGGCATCTGTTTCGAAAACGGGACACCCGTTATATGCCTAAAATATACCGGCATCTCGCATGGGGCGCGCTGCTAAGAAATGCAGAAACAGCAGTTGCTATGCTAGGTGGTACTCCCTACAAACACAGGCATACTTACACACGATACACGCTCGAATCTCTCTCCTTCTTTCTAAGCATCGGTGAAATTCGTGCATAAGAGAGACACACGCAACAAGCACTCGTATACGTAGAGAAGGGTACGCGCGTCTTACCCAGTCACACAGAGATTTTTCGGGGGTTCGCTCCGCGTGTATACCGTATGCCTCGTGTACGCGGCCGTGTGTTCGTG
>NT_177694.1:772650-784359 GCF_000188095.3 Bombus impatiens | reverse complement strand
GAGGGAGTAGAGAGAGCGAACTAGAAAAAAAAAGAGAAAGAGAAGGAGCGAGAGGAAGCGAAATAGCGAGAACTCGAGGGGTGTAGCCGTGGTGGTATTAGAACGGCAGCGAGAAGGGAGCAGAAAAAAGGGAGTGGAAATGAGATAGGGAAGGCAGCGTACGAGGGACGACAAAGTGAACGGGATAGAGACGGAGAGCACGGGTGAAAAAGGAGAGAAACCAGCGAGATAGAGGGAGGGAGGGAGAAAGAAGCTGTTTGAGCTAAGCGCAGCCAGGGTCTAGAAGCGAGTTTTCGGATCGAGTCGGTGTATGTGGGCAAGAGAGTAGGTTAGCAGGCTCTCCCGAGGGAGAGAGTAATAGTAGATTGTCCTGTTGAACGAGCAGGATGGCAAGTGCCTTTATAGTGGGTCAGTACTAACCGGCACCCGGCTAGCAAGCCTTCAAGGTCTCCTTAGTGCTCCTACCTCCTCCCTCCCTACCCACCATCTTCCCTGCTGATGCCTACAACGAAAACTGCCAGGTAGGTGAGTCGAGAGCGAGCGAGACCGAGCTTAGGAGAGCTATCCGGAGGTCGTCGCGCAATCTATCTAATATATATTCATTTTTTCTCTCGCTCTTTCCTTCCACCTCTTTCTCTCGCTTCACCGCGCCTTCCCTTTTCATTTCGCTTCTCCTCTTTGTCCCTCTTTCTCGATACGTTTTACCGGTTCCTAACTTAAATTTCGTCAATTTCTGCTTGACGGTGAGACGCGATCGAACGGGCTTTCATGCCTCGAAACCCGGTTCCGTTCGAATTTGTAAAACGACGCGAACTTGGCCGACGATTATATCTACGTAATTAGCAATCGTTCGAATATGCAACGTAACGGAATAAAGATGAAAAAATACGTAATTAGCGAGTTGCACGAGAAGTCGTGAATCATCTTTAATTATGTATCTCGAGCTTGATCGGTTATCAACGATTATTTATAACGCGTGTATTATTAATAGAAAGCGTTCGCTTCGATACCCGATAGCTTCACCAACGTAGGTAACGTAAACCTCGCGTATCTCAGCTGCCAGTACAGCGTTTTTCATATCTCGGCACTTGATACACCAAGACGATTCTTCGGCCAAGCACCGGTGGCGAAATACTCGTTCGTAACCTCGGATATTCAATACGTAATTATTAGCAGAAGCAAAATTAGACGACTATCGATTCCTCGAACATCTACGAAATCTCGAGACGTATTCGGAGTGTTTGAAATATCGCTACAACGATAAGGCGAGCCTTACAGGATGACATAACAGCGAGGAGTTTCTTGCGTCGGTCAAGGAGCAAGGGAGAAAGAAAAAAAGGGAAGAGAGGTAGAGATAAAGAGAGCTAGAGAGAGCACCGGCTCCACGGGGAAGTAATAAAATATTTGGGTAGCGCTGCGCGGGAATGGGAATGAGAACAGGTTCCTGTTGCGCATTCCAGGCCGATGCTGAATACCGATGCCTTGGACACGGCGGTTGGCACGGCTAGGTACATAAATTACTATTGAGTTACAACTCGCTAGTTCAGTCCCACGGAAATCGTTTGCGAATCGTGAATCACGGGTCGAAATCGCGTGAATCTACCCAGCAATTTGCCGATTAATATTTTCAAACGAGTTCGCGTATATCGATTTTTTTTGAAAGATCGATCAGCCATCGGACGTTGCTCGCCGAACCTAATTTTTCCAGTTTACTTGATAAACAAGGACGTCGATGTTGGTAACGATGTCATTTGAAACATCGGAAGACAAATAACGCGTTTCCCTGACAAATATCGCTTCTGGTACGGGGACACGCGATCCAGATACAAAACGACCGCGAATATAACAGGATCTAAAGGAAAAATGTTCGGGAATAAAATTATATAAACATTCGCGTGATTCGATATATAGGTAAACATTTGCGTGTGGCTAGAATATTCGGTAACGAACCACACGAGGCGTTTCGTTCTAGAAACGCAGATAAGGAAGGGCACGTGTTTCTATTCGGGGGAAACGTAACGTTTCGTTGAAGAAAATACACTGGAACGTTGGGTAATTTAACGTACCTACATCGGAACCGTTTTTAATGGGACGGTAATTAAACGTACGGTGTACGCTGGCTTCGTATTAATCTCAATTCCGCGTCGGAAGCCAAGAAACGAAAACGAACCGAACGAAATAGCGAAAGGAAGCAATGAAAACTTTTTCCCTCGAACGGACGAAAGAAAAATATCGCCTTCCCATCCAACTAATAGTTGGATGGATGGTTCCTTTTAATAAACGAAGATAAATACGGTTGGAGGACAATCGCGCTATCTTCCCGTGAAGTTTGTTTACGCGGTAAAAAAGATTCGAAAAGAAATTTGAGAAGCAGAGAAGGAACAGGAATGATCGTACGAGGCCGCGGGATATCGCGAAAAGACAAAAGGACGAAGAGACGTCGCGTCGATCGGGTTTGACACGATGCGGTAAATAAAATTGGAGCAGTTAGTCGGTCGGATCCACGCTCGTTTTCGGCCTGGCAAAGAATAAAGCAAAAATTGCTTCGGTCTCGGTTGGCCTTGTGGCATACTTCTCTCTCTGTTTCGCCCTCTGTTCCACCCCCTTTCTCTGTCTTGCTCGTTCCTTTGCCGCTTCTTTCTCGCGCCAAGGACTCTCCTTTCTTGCTCCTTCTCGCACACCCTTGTGCCGCGCTCGCAGCGTGAGAGCGGCCACACAAAGAGAGCACGAGAAGCACAATGGATTACTTAGACGGGTAGGTTAGTTTGCCGAATGAAGCGAATGGGCCCACGCACGTTAAGATAGGTCCTGACTGAGAATCCGCAGAAAGCGCGCCAAACGCAAAATCTCACTCTCCATTCGATTTTCACACCACGATACCTTCGTATCTAGACTCGTCCGTTTCGTCGTGTTTACGATATCCGTATCGACATCCCCGAATTCTCATCTCTGTCGAAGCACCAAGCTCTCCTAAGTCTGTCCCTCGATGAAACTGTCGTTTCATCTAGAAACGTTGTGCGAATTACAACGACTCTGAATTTCTGTTAAATTACGCATGATCCAATGTACTTGTTGCATGTACGTATTATGACGATCGAACGGCAGATGTCGACGAGAAATTTGTCGAGTCGATCAAGTACGTATTTCCTCGACAATTCGCATGGTTCGTGGCTACACATATTTTGTTGCGTGCAAGATGAGATAGCGATTCGTAAGACGATGAAAAATTCGCCTATGTGTATTGTAAGGTGGCGTGTCGATCAATTTTAAATCTCGTTGCGATCGACTACGCCGAGTTAACCAGCGCGTGTGCTCGATTTCGCCCGAGCGATATACGTACGATACGATATGAATGGCGAAAGTTTCTTCCTGAAAGTGTACGATACTGAAAACGAAAGAAACGGAGCGGCACTTGTCGAGATTGTCGCGAAGTTACTTGTACGGCGTACATCGCTAATAGCGTGAACGTCGTAACGCGGCAGCGCACGATAACGACTTTTATCTGACAAATGGACAAAGTTCAGAATTTCACGTTTGTATAAAGTGGCCGAATATTTCATGAATATCCGTGTAAGATGAACACGCGTCAACGCCCCTATCTCTTGACGTCTCTGTTTTCAACATAGTAAGCCAATGTCTCGAGCACTCGTATGTAACTTCGCGTTATCCAACAACGATTGACCAAATCGCTATCATCACGCCACGATGATCGAACCATTAATATCTGTAAGATTTGTCCGGTTACCTTGATCCAGACATTTGTCAAAGAATATCCAAAAATATACGTTTACGGTAAACCGGTTATTATTCCGTGGCAATTGTTCTACGAATTGGTATCGGTAGAATTTGTTGTTTTATTCCTGTTCGCCTATCTTAAATACGGAACTCGTGGAGCCGACGAATCGTGATTTCGGCGCGATTTTCTTCCAGCAATGCTCACGATGCGAACCGTTGAATTCGACCATACATAGGCTTCGATAGACAAAAAAGAAACGCGCCAATGAAAAGAAAAGAAGAGGCATAGGGAACAGCGAGAAGCAGAAAGAGTCCAGGGTCTCCGTTCGTTCGTAGATTAAATCACTCGGTCACTTTTCTTTCGTGGAGCCGACCGGGACAAAGGGCGGCGTTTCTCGGAAGAGACTCGGTCCGAGGTTTGAGAATTAAAATAATATCCGCTCGTTCGGAGATTAATGGCGCCATGCCGATGCAATTTTTCTACGATGAGTTCCCTCTCTTTCGCTGCCTGCGTTATTTCGATATTCCTCGTTGCCACGTACGCCAGTTATTCCACGACTCTTCTTCCTATCGTTTCGATTAAAACTCCCCATACTTCGAATTTCGACTCGGCGATAGAAGCTCGAAACAAATTAAGTCGCCGCCTCGACCCTCGACTGCTACCTACGTTCCTAGAGTATTTCAGACGTCGTAAACATTGGCACGATTTCGCGGTATTTCGATGATCTTCGATCAGATTACGTCCCATAAAATGTAACTTATTAATTTACATATTGCAGATCGTCTCTTGGGTTACTTTGGAATTTTATCAGAAAGTCGTTCCTTTCAACGTAGCAATTAGCGGGTTCATTAAGATATCAGAGAAACGTACACGTAATCTTAAAGAAAAATTCGAAATGTATTTTCCCGAGATTCGATTCCCATTCGATTTCCACTCGATCGTACTTTGCGCGCAACTGCGAGATTGTTCTTAATTCGTGGAAGGGAATCAGTTTCACCGAGTCGCGTTGACGAAATGCGAAATCACCGTGAGCCCTGTGTAGGATACGACGGAGGCAGGTGCGAACGAGCTGTTCGTGCCTTTCCTTCCTCTCTCTCTCGACCCGCCGATCCTCCCTTCCTTCTATCTTCCTCGCTTATCCTTCGATGGATACGTCGTTGCCCAGTTCATTGACACCTGTCGAAAGATTCGGATTTCTCTCTTCGTACCTGACAATTACGCGCACGTGGGCCCAAGAGGACTCACTGCCGCCACAACTGGCAGACGCTTTAATCGTCTTTCTCCTTTTTCTTTTTCCCCGTTCTGACATAAAGATTCCGTTCATGGGCAGAAGGGAAGGACGAAAGTCGGTAGTCTGGATAAGATGCGTTTTAAAGAAACGTTTTCGTCGCGATTTCCCTCGTTCGTCCTTTTTGTCAGATGGCTGCTGCGCGTCGAATCTTTTTTCACGAATTTACGACGAACGAATCGTGAACGTTACTCGTTGAAAATACAGATTACGTAAGCGGATTAGCTACGGTAATCGTAGAGAAAAACTCGGTAGCAGATAACGATAGGATACGGTAAACGATAAGGAGTGATCCTATTTTTTTCCACTGGGAAGATATAAGGGAAAGCGTTGAACGGGCAATGCTCGGAGTAAGAAGATAGCTGATGCCACTGTTACAATAAGAAAGATCTCGTTGAAAACGGTTTGGTTTCGGGGTAACAGTGGTAACACGGTTATTCGCCGGCAAGTCAACGGCCGGGTATCTAAAACAAACACGTGTCTTCAAAGGTTTCTCGAGCGAACAGAGGCCACGAAAGACGAAGACAATGTAGATAGAAAAGAGAAAAAAAGTCGCCGCGTGGGAGGCCTAAGGAAGAAATAGAGAATTGTCGACGAAGCCAATATAGAAACACTCAAAATAGAAACTGCTCCGGGGATAATATCATACAGACGTCTCAACGTTATCAGCATTTTACGGTTCGATGTAACCTCGTTAATTTCGTTCCAATATCGCGGAACGAAATGCGTGGATTTCCCTCAAAAACCTAATGCTGTATGCTTTTAATTTTAACGAGTTCTTTTTTCTTTTCTTTCTTTTTTTCTTCTTCTTCCTCCGACGATATAAATTAGTGGTTTTAACGATTCCTCAAAATTCTTTAAACGATATCTTTAAAGACCGAATAAAAAATTACGATCGCTTAATTTCGGTGCAACGAGAGAATTTTATCGGTCGTTAAAAGCCACGGCTAATTAAGCCACTGATTTGCGGTTGCGAAATCGCGTGACTGATAGGGAAGTTCAGTGCGAAGAATCATTACGTTTCATTCATTTCGAGGTATCGAGTATGTTGAAATTTCACAATGGCTTTCTCGCCCCCTGGTCCCAAGACCATTCAGTTAATGAAAGCGGATGGCTAGACGAAAAAGAAGACGAGAAGACACCGCACACTCTCTTTTCGCCGCTCTAAAGATAGCACTTCCTCCTTGCAGACGCGCAAGCACTTTTTGCGCTTAAGCCGTACATTCGTGTCGGTGTTAAATCGAGTTCTTTTCACCGTTGTTCTCAACCTAATACTCGGTTAATCAAATTACCGCCGAAACCAAGTAATTTTCATCCGCGCGTGTACAACGAACGCAATTTACTTGGACGATCGCGACTATAAAGGAATTCTTTCGAGCCGAAGAAAGAAATATTTAACCGCTCTACTAGAAGATAAAATATTGGACTTCGCAGTCATCGTGAAGTAGAAACAGATTCCCGCTAATAATAGCTGGTGTAAGATTCGTTTTATATTATCGACACGTACAACAACGTTTGGGTTGAACGTTCGTGAGAAACATGGAACCATTACTTCGATCGAACATTGGTTATGTTGCAAAGAGCGCGAATAATGGTTGTAATTAAGTTTAATCGTTTTTATTAAACACGTGTTATCTGTGTGTGCGCGTATCATTTTGCACGTCACGTAGATCGATAAGACGCGGTTTGGACGCGTAGCAATAACGTTTGACACGATCTGCAGGAATTTTCTTTATCGTAATAGGATCGTGCATGTTAACATAGGATTATTCTTTTTGTTTTTAATTTGCGTCGATGTTATTATGAATCCTGAGGTTCGCTATGTCCGAGGAGAAACCGAATCGTCAAGTTCCATCAGTGTCGGTTACCGGTGCACTGTTAACAGGTAACTTTTTTCGAGAGCAGGTGGTCTCGAGCAGGCACGCGACAAATCAAGCTGACCGAACCACGAACAACTGGAAACTTGCGATTAAAAATATACATTCTTTTCCTCTCTTTTAACCAGCTAAGCGGCCATTGAATACGGACGTTTCGTCAAACTTGAACACGAAGAACGATATTCCCACGAAATCACGATGCCTCTGCGTTCTAAAAATCGTTGTACCTTGGTATTTTTATGATAAATTCTAACGCGAAACAGAATTTTTTAATACGGTTTCCTATAATAAAAGTTTTCTATAGCTGTTAAGGTATTATAAGATATTTCGTTTAATTATAATTCTACGTTGGAAAATAGTGACAACATTTTAGTCGGTACGATGTTCTCATGACTCGAACAAAATGAAGACATTAAATGGCGGCGAAGCTATAGTCCTCGGTGAATTAATATCGATGTTTGTAGTCTGATGTAGTTTAACCGCGACTAGCCTTAGTTTAGTTGGTCTAAAACGTAACACAACCCACCAAACTAGTTCTGTACTAAGCGGTAACGTTCTCCGCACACGGTATTGTATCCAAGGATCAGCCCCGCATACATATGTACCGCTGCTGCAGAGCAACGACTGAGCCTTCTGTATTGCTAACGAAATAGAGGGAGAGACTATTCCCTATGAATCGTTCCAATGTTCGTACCGCGCCTCTTTCTTGCAACCCGGCTTCTAAGCAAGCCGACCGTTCTCGTGGTATTCTTTGCTACATTTTTGCCTACCATTATACTCCAAATTTTCTCAACTGCTTACGTCCCGTACTTCCTGGGAATTCAAATACTTGCAGTAATTTATACCGTGTCCAAAGTATCTAACTTTTATTTTAATTATACGAGATAGAATTACTTTATCGTATAGACATAGGATATTCGTCGCATCGAATCTTTACCGTAAATCGGTTTATCATGGCGAAGCAAGTATTGCGCGTCGATTAGCATCTCGTACTTACGAGGCTGTCACGAGCGTGACAGCGATTTATCTTATATACGTACGACACGAAAATGATTGTTTCGCGATTACAGATACAAACGATCTTGTTATACGATATATAGGCAAGATGGTTTAAAAACGATCCTCGAGAAATATCAACGCGTACTCTACATACTCTTCCATCCCGTTAACCTTATCAAGCTCTAAAAGCAATCGCAAGTGTATCGATCAACGTAGGTACAAATGCGCGTACGTTGCTTACGGAGTCGTCGACAAAATTTACGATCTGGATTTACTCGATTAGCATGGCCATCGTGCATGACGAGTGTGACTAACCAATTTCTACGGACGCGTCGAGATGAAGTTGGCGGTATTTCACGATGTAAATTTTAACCTCGCGTCAAGCCAGTGGGGGAACCATACGTCACGCGTACAGACGCGACCTTGACCACGTTTTTTGGGCGGGAGAATCACCGACATACAGGCGTGAGTGGTTTCTAGTCAAGTATCGATCTAACTTTTCGAGACAAAGTTGAAATTCAGTACGGATGGTCAGGATTTATAGGCGTGCGATCGTTTTACGAAAAATATGAAAGACGCGTCGACCATGTCGGTAACCGTTTCTTCGTCTACGACTATCGTCAAGCTACTAATGGATTATGAGAAAAAGAGTAGCTGCATCGATTTACGTAGTCTTTAGCGATTTTAATCGATCTTTCGCTTTCGCAGTGTTCCTACGCCTTTGACAAACAAGGCTATCGATAGACTATGAAATTTATTTTACGCACCGTTACCCTTGGTAACGCATGGTCGGAATGAAATTTCAGTATTCTTTCGCGATAATTGGATTCTAATCATTTACGATTAAACAGCCGCTTATCAGTCGCCCGATTATATCGTAATTTTCGTTCAATGCCGGAATCACCATTGCCATGTTAGGCGAAGCTGGCAATCGTATCGATCAACAACAGTATGTTGGCCACGACGCGAATGATTATCAGAAACTTATCTCAAAGGCGAAACCCACACGCGTGACCTTGCCGGTATAACCGGCTCCGCCATCTTGCTGATGCGTGCGCCTCTCCACCACGTGGATAAGTTTTCCACACGACCCGAGCATTCGTAAAGTAGTTTCTATATCTCGCGCCGTTTTTAAGGGGAATTTCAAAGGTACGATTCGCTCGGACGAAAACCTTCGAACGATTACGCAGGCGAAGGGGGCATAGAATGTTAGCCTGTACGATGTAAAAATATTTAAAGTCGTAGACTGTATCGTGGTATTCGCAACGTACAAAGTACATATTCGGCGAAAATGGAAAAATAAATGTTTTCGATGAATACGTTTTCGAGATCCCATACAGGGGCTCTCAATCCGATAGAAAATGTACAGTGGTTATTCGTCTAAAGCGGTCACCGATTCCTCGAGGTAACTCGCGTAAATAGATCGTATTCAATTTGTTTTCACGGTATTTTCACGGTTAGAGCGATCGAAGTGAATATAAAAATTAAGGAATCAGCAACGAGTCGCGATTGTCCTTTCGTCAATGAATATAATTGACGATCGATTTACCCGAATAACACGGTGAAGTTGCCTGTTATTTGCACGTAGGTATAGTAAAAAAATATATTCTAATACACGAATACATGTGTATATAAATAAAATATACGTGTATATATACATATCTGTAATTGCGTTGATGGGCTTGGATAGGGTTGACTATATACAGGATACCGATCGTTCGATCGAGATAGGAAAGTAAATGTAAGCAGAAAATCGTGTGAAGCATATGTACAAGCGTGCAAATGTTCATATATTTCTACTTAGAATATCTTACAAACTAGTTGAAAAAGCATGTAAAAGCGTGACAATGTTAATGTACAGGTAGACGGAACTTGTTGCACACGTAATATACAAAAAAACTTTATAGAAAACAAGTTGACTTCCCTGGTTGCAGAGTGTAAAGGCCGTACCTAGAGAGTAATATTATGTAAAGCGATAAAAACATTTTGCAATGTCTAAATTAATCACGAAGGCCCCATGTCCCGTGCATTGCCCCTTGCGAAGGTTCTTCTTCGTTCAGTCATGAAACGTGACAGCAGACCCTGTGTGATAATAGCGACAACAGCAGTAAACGTAGCGATATATTGCCATAGTAAAAGCAGTATACATAGGTATGTACATATATTTTACAAGAGGTTCGGTATCAGCGTAGCAACAGCCGATAAGAACATAAAGTATAGCGACATAGCGAAGCGATCTATCCAACATTATCTCATCTGTTGATTCTGAACTCACCGTTAAGTTTGTCGATTGCACGATCCGCTACAGATTGATCGGTACAGTCAACGAACGCATAGCCGCCTCGTTTCACCAGGATCGTCGTACACGACAAATTATGATCCTGAAAGAGTTGCCTGAGGGCACTCTCGTTACAATCCGACGGTAGATTGCCCACGTAGAGCTTCGACATGGTGGTTGGCTCGCTCTTGGACGTTATGGTGGCGGCTTTTCCGAGATGCGTCTCGGTCACGTGGCTTGAAAAATTTGCAGCCTAGTGGCACGCGGCTAGACGATGCGATCGCTGACGATGTTGTCCACAACACGCCAACGAGTATGTACGATCACGTCGCGATAACGATGGATAACCGAGTATTTCGCACAAGGAGACCCGAAGTGAGATACACCGATGAAAGTCGCGGACGAACTCGACGATGACACGACCACGGCACGTTTACGACACGTTCAGGATCGTAACTATCCCCGATACGAGACGAATACACGTACGGGATGCAGACGATGACGACGACGACGGCGACGACGACGACTACGACAACGACGACGATCTTGAAAATCCTGTTATCACGCAGGAAGAAACGAACACGAGAGCGCGCTTTCGTCAGGGTCTTTCTCGTCGCCTTTTTTTCCTTTCCTACTATCTTAACGTCTCGACGAACACGATTGTCTTTCTCGCGTGATACTCGGCCTGATTTTTCGCGCTTGCACACCAAAAAACGAAAGGGACACAGGAGGTTTATCGTAACTTCTTGAACGATCTTCCAAGCGTTCCTGGCTCTACTGTCTTTTGTTTTCTCCTTTCTTCCTTTCCTCTGGAACTGCTGTCTATTTCCCGCTCGCTTCGAGGTACAACGACTCTCTGTCACGTCGAGTCGACACCGGTAGTACACAGACTTGGCGTGTTTCCGGTAGCAATGGATGTCTCTCGAGCCAGCTCGATCATACAAACCGACGAGGATGACTGCGACGACCGATCGGCGGACTATGACGACGACCGTGTCTTCTCAGAAATGACTCTTCAACTTTTTTAAGGTTAAGGGACGCGCGTTGACCGTTCTCTTGACGATTCACCGTGTGTCCAGCTACTTCTCTCTCCTCTCTCTCTTTCTTTCTTTCCTCTCCTCTCGTTGCGACGACGACGACGACGCACCTTCCTACCAGTCTCTTGTCTCTTTGGCTAGACCACGACACGACGTCCGAGGGGCTCTCTCATTCCGTGTTTTCCCTCTCTCTCTCCTTCTCGTCGCTTCACCCTTTCTCGTTCCCTCTTTCTCTTTCCTCTCATTTGCTCTTTCGCGTGTCCTGGGGGGCAATACGATGCAAACTCGTCACTCTTCTCTTTTTTTTTCCGCTCCTTCTTCCTTGCTCCTTTTTACCAACCGTACAACCTTCTTGTCTCTCCTTGCTCGTGCGTGCACTTTCTCACTCTTTTTTTCCCTCTTACAGTCTGTCTTATTCTAGCAACTAGAAGCTCGCGAGCGCTAAGCGGGAAACCGACTCGAAATTCGCGAACACATCGCCTTCTATTGGCTCG
>NT_177694.1:744874-772310 GCF_000188095.3 Bombus impatiens | reverse complement strand
CCCGCCTCTGTTTCTCATTGGACAATTTTCGCACGCCGGTTTTCGCAGCCGGCAACGTGTCCGTGTCTGCGTGCATGTTCGCTCTCGCGTGCATGCGTGCTCGCTTGCTCGCTCGCTCGCTCGCTCGTTCGTTCAGGTTGCGTGCACGCACACGAGCATGCGTGTACGCGAGTAGAAAATGTACGTACGCGTGGCCGGTACACGCGTGTGAGCGGCGACCCGCGCGAACGCGTCCACGTTTCTCTTTCTCGCGCCTTCCCATCGTCGTTTCCTTACTCTTTCTCACCGTAGCGCGTGTTCGGTTCCTGCAGAAATCTACCGGGTGTTTTCGGCGAACGGTAGCATGGTTAACGAGTTCCTTGCTCCTGCTTCGTCGTTGGTATTCATATTGAAAGATCGTTGTACGAATCTATCAGCCTTTTTCTTTTTTTTTTTTTTTTGCTAAGCGCCGCTGGAAACGACGAGACCAGCGAATGAATCGAAGATGCGTATCTTCGTGCCCGATTTACATTTATATAGGCGACTAGATGATTTCTGTACAACTATTTCGTAACCTTCGTTACGTTGCTCTACTGCAGCAACAGTAGGGTAGAATCTATTCTTCCGACTCGTTACAAATGTTTAGGTACTTGCTTAATGTGCAAGCATCATAGACATTTCAATGAACGATGCTAAAATTAAATGCAAATTTTGTGCGAGCTGTTTCTGATGTATACGCGTACGTGAAACGATTATGAAACCTTTACGCGTAATTTTACTATAATTTTACTAAAGTACCAATAACTTTTTCTAAATTATTAAAACCATTTACGTACCTGAAATTTAAATGATCATGTTTTAGTGTATTTCGATCATTTTTCGAATCGGTCTAATTCGTAAAAGATAGAAACGAAATATATCGAGTCGATGAGCGAGAGATTCTATTAATCGAGGAAATGGATGATAAAATTTTATGCAGATGATTTTCGATAGCCTTGCGATACACTATTTTGCGCACCGTGCAGGCATAGACAAATCCGCTCTTACGTTAGAGCAGTGCCATGTCCACAAAGGGGTGGAGTGAGACAGCTGCCTATGTGGCCAGGGTCAGGGTGCTCAGGGTAAGAGGTTGGAAAAGGAAGAAACTGCGTCCATGTTGTTTCTATTCACCTGCCTTCCACGAGTAACGATTAATTAGCTAAAATTGCTTTTCTCGTGATTATCGAACGTAGAACGTAAATTGCAAGGACATACGTACGTATTAAATCAGTAGATAATCGTTTGTTCTTCGTAGACGAATGAAATCATGCTATATATTTTTCCCTAAAAGTTATTTATGTACAAGTTGGAATACGCGGCACAAATAGAATATATACAAATATTTTATTTCCAAGTTGGAATTTTCGGTTCGTTTAATTAACCGAACGATGCAAGGATATGATAAATTAACCGATAAATTTATTAGATTCTTTGCTTTAAAAAAATATATCAACGAGAATAGGGTATTTTCACCGAAATAAAAATTATGTTTCGAAATGGAGGATGAATTCAGAATATAGTCGACTACGTTTCGTCGTGCCATCCGGTTTTCCTGTTCCCCTATGTACCCCTCCCAATTTTAGAACGCCTATTCCGACCCTCCGGTAGCTTAGAACTATTCGATTACCCCTGTCCACCGTTTAATGGGGGCGTCCTTAGAGACGTATGCAAAGGAAACTTAGCCACAGGATATTATAAACGCTTCTCTAGCTTGCGTAGAAAAAGCACAGAAATCACAAATATTTGTCACATTTTTATAGCTATTAGAATTAGCTTATCGTTACGTTTGTCTGTATTCTGTTAGGTATATCTGTATCTGTATATCCTAAACATTCGAAACATACTACACTGTTAAGTAATCTAATCACGATTCGTGTAATTTGAATATACTTTCGGTATTACCAACGTAATCCTGTTAAAGCCATAACACGATGCTTAGTAGGTACATTAGCCAGGAACACGCTTTTTTAAACTTCCTCTGTGGCTTCCCTCGGTAATGCTATATACCGTGATATATTATATTTCATAGTTTACCTCCTCTCAGATATAACAAATTACGTAGCGCCATTTTAAAATTGCATCGTAGTTTCTCGTTTTATTCTTGTGCTTCGTACGATCATATTGATATATATGATATTTTATATATTTTGTTTCACCATCCACATACGCTATATCTGTGTATGAATATAGTAAAACTTATTTGTAACTTACAAACTTGTCTACACCCGTTACAACCGGTGTAATTAAATCATTAAAATGTATTTATTACCAAAGAAATACGCGATCCTATTTCAACGAAATAGAAAAGTATAGAGAAGAGAATAAAAGACATATGAATAATTACGAATAACATGGGAGAATGGTAAATACTACGAACGGTTCTTTGTTGACGATAATTTGTTTCTTCGGTGTTTACGATTTTAATTGTTATTCGTGTCTTTCTCCGACATCTACTGTACGGTATATTTCATTGCTTTCCTTAATCACTCGCGAATAAAAGGAAAGGGAGGAGGGAAAATCCGAGTAACGGAAAATGAATTGGAAAGCTGCTGTGGCATTCTCTTGGGTTCGCAGCTGCTACGTGGTGTACATATTATGTGATTTTGCTTCGGTCGAGTCGAAAGTACAATCTACATCTGTAACTTGCCATATGTTTCCACGCGATGCATCAAAAAATAGAACACATTTTTCCTGAAAAAGATTCAAGAAAACATAAAAATCATGAAGTTCTCCGTGAGTTTAAATTAACCTATATCTTACGTTCGACACACCATAATATTGAAAATACAAATATTTAAGATATACCGATTTGTCGATCCTTATATAACACGCATATTGTCTCATCGTTATTCTAACACGATTAAAGAGATTCTAAGGGTAGAAATACCGATCGGTAACGCGTCCCGTTCTTTAATACGATTTTTCCTTTACAGTGGAACATAGTTTGCGCGAAAGCTGTTCTTTCTACTCTATGTTAAAAGGATTTTTATTTTTTTAATCATTATTCTGGTAGAAACACAAAGTTATAAATAGAGTCAAAGTAAACATTTAGAAAGGCGTGATTACATAAGCGCAATAATTACGTATAGAGTAACAGAGTTTCTCAGTTATAATTATGACGATCGTTACGAAAGGCAATTAATTAATAAATTTCGAATCTGTGTTATAGATAGCTTTGGGCGGAGTTTAGAATAAATTACCATCGTACCATGACGGTCGATAAGTTAGGATTTAGGAGATTCCTAACTTGCCAATGCAGCAGCTGCGGTTTCCAACGAGTGAAATTTCGCCCCGTATTTGTCGCTAGAGGGTTTTTGGGCACCAAGAGAAAACGTTAGATGGATTCATAGTGAGTTTGTTTGCACTTTACCGAATAAACTTTAGCTTCTTCCCTTCAATTTCGTTTAAATCCTTCCGAATTTATCAGAAAGATGTTAGTTTGTAGTACGTGCACACAACGCTCTGCATCTTTGGATAACCTCTTAGAAGAAACGTAAGAAATTTCTTCTTACATCCTGATGAAAAATATGATCAAATCTCTAAAATAACTCATCGTGTGTACAAATAGAGAATTTCTCGTACGTACTTCGTATGACATTAGAATCGGTTGCTACCAAATATCAAATAATTGCATGCTAAAAATTGTCGAATTTCGATGCCTTTCTATTCTATAAGATACCGAAAACAACGTTATTGCATTTATTTAACCAGGTGCAATTTTCGTAAGACACAAATCCATTTCCATGATATTTTTCGTATATAACCGATTCTCGTGCGTTGAGTAGGATTTCAGAAGATGTTCAGTTTTCGTCCGGGCGAGATCTAATCTCTCAGTGCTGGCTACACCCTCGCAGTAAGTTCTTCTCGTAGATAATTTGGAGCAGCCTGTACCAACAGCCTAATGAACAGTTGGTTCCTATTGGTAGAAGGCGCCCGCGTTTAGGCCTCGTTATGTTACGGTAGCGCAGCTGGCATTGCCCCGGATGGCCTCCCCCCGTTTCCCTCTCCATTCCCTTCCCCATTTTCGAAACGATCCTCGTGCCCCTTCTTATTTCTCTAGCGACTCTAGCTTGTTGGCCTAGAAAACTATTCTCCGAGCAATAAATCGCCCTGCACGTACGAATAATCGGATGAAATACGAGCTGTACATGGTCATTATATGGGTTTCGTGGCTAAAATCTAGTGTCTTCTTTCTCGATTTATCTTTTCACCGAATCAAATTTTCGAAAAATTCGTGCCTAATACGGGAAACAGGGAATTACCCCGTGAATAGCGGCAAATAAGTATTACGCGGAGTAAGATTTATACGAAGGTAGAGAAATAGGAAAGGCTCGACTCGGCTTCGCTCGACGCGCTAAAATTCGTTGTAAAAATTAGTCACAGTTACGCGAACAATACTGGCTAGCTATCTTTTTGCCTTTTTCTTTTCTTTTTCCTTTCTTCTTTTTTTTTGAACAGTACCGCGTGTTGCCTATTGGAATTAAAAAAGTAAAATTGAATAAGAGGTTAGAGACATTTAAGTCGCGAGTTTCCTCGGATAAGTAATCTGTTCGATCGATATTCTACAGAGAGAACATAGGATCGAGAACGAAATAACCTCGGATAGTTGTAGGAGGGTTGGAATGTCGAAATTCCAAATATTCAGATTTTACAAATAGGCTAAATTTTTAAATCGTTACATGGGAAATTTGTATTCTTTGGTTTGTGTATACACAAATTTCAAATAGCAATTTTTCAACCGTTTCAGACAAAGAATGTTTATCTCGATCGTTTGAAATCATCTTTCATTCGTTCGTTTGTATTTTTATTCTAGTATCTCCTAATACTATATCTAGCTAATAACAACAACAATAATAATAATATCTCCTCTTTACTTTTAATCTTCTCAGGGACAAATCAATTCACTGTGCGATTTAGAAACGAATTTTATTTTTCAATAGTAGATTTAAACATCAGATTCGGCTAAAATCAAACATACAAACAGAATAATTTATTTATAATTCTCAATGAGAATTGATTGTAAAATTCTTCCAAATAAAAAAAAGAAAAAAAGAATTTTTCAATAGAATATGCATCTCGATAGAAACGTTATTTCGTTTTGTTATTCCTCTTCTATGTTGTCATGTTCTTGGCTGACTTTCTACGGACTAATCAGCGGCAAAGAAAATCTGTTAGCTGAGAAATGCTAAAAGGGCGTACTTCCGCTTTCGAGCGCTTCTCATTCCTGCTCTGGTAGATTTTTGTTTTCTTATTTTGATTTCCCTGGTCTAGTGGCGGGCAAGATTTTCTAGTTATCAGGGTCTCTAGCCTGGCAGCTGCAGCTGTTTCGAAATGCCGTTGTAACGAGCGTATCCAAAGGATCGAGGAATCCATTATCCCGGCGTGAAATCGTAGGGAAAAAGATGACGTTCCACAAAAAGAGCTGATCTCACGGATGGATCCCGTGATGACAATATCCAGGGGTTGCTATGAGTATCTTTTCTTTTTCACGCAAATCCCTTTTTTTATCTTTGACATAACTCTTTCGGTTCTTCTTACGGTTCGTCCTTTCTCATAATGCTCGTATTCAAGAATCGTTGCCATTGGTCTATCCGACACGAAGATATTCCAAGGGTAAGTTGCCGAAGAAATTCAAATTTTCTTCCACGTGGACTGTATATGATCTTGAATTTTCAAAGATAAATTATCAATTCACCACGGTTGTTGTCGTGGAACGTATATCGCGTTAACGTTGGATTGCTAAAATTGTCAATTAAAGAAATATCGTATAAAAGTGTATCGTAAAGTTGAGTAAAAAGTTTTCCTCTTTTGCTGACTACGAGTCATGGGCAAAGGGACTTTTGCTTTTGGATGCACCGCGCTATTTCGCCGTGTCTTTTATGGCCAACAACCGAAAGTGTTTATTGCCATAATATAATCCCTTCGTGAATTTAACTGCAGCGTATCGTTATTGTCTTGGACGGTTACCTGTCCCTAAGATTAGCATGCAGTTATTCCAGCAGATGGAGAATAGGAAAGTATAGCAACGATGTCTCTTGCGGTTACGCTACGTTAAAATAGGACAATCGTTTGATGTGCCGGAATTAGGATTCTAACGGTCACCAAACCATGTTACTCCTTTCCCAGCATGTTTTTGCTCGAATAGAACGACACAGCGACAAAGGATAATGCAACGTTCCCAACCGCATCTCTAATCTTCTATAATTTTCTTTTGCGTATTCCTGACATTTAATAACGTTACGTCCGCACGTAAAATGATTTGTTCGATGTTACGGCAGAAATTATTTATATATGTGTGTATATATATACGTATAATTAGAAATGTACACAACAATAATATGGGGAATCTGAATATCCCTTAACGTATACGTAACAAGTATTAAGAGTCGATCGAGAGTAAGTAATTATTCGAGGAAATAAAAATGGCGTGCACTATAAACACACGGATCCAACCATGTTGCTCATGTACACGCGTACCTATATGTAGGTAGACGCGTACATGCACATATGGTAGCTGAAGGGGCAGGTTCGAGCACCAACGTTGGCAAAAGGGCCCAGCGTATAAATGGCGGCTGAAAATTCGCAAACTCGCGAACTTTGTACAGATACGTTGATCTCTTTTCGTTACTATGCATTTAGGACAATGAAATTTTCACTCGGAACATCGAATAAATAATGTATTATCCAAGCCACGCTACCTTAGGTTGTCAAATATTCGTTCTATTTGGTTCTAACGAATAGGAATATTAAAATATTTAAGATACACTGGAGGAAGATTTAATATTTTACAGTGAAATCTACCAGCTACACGATTTTTTCCACGATGTTACCTTTAATGCGCATTGCCCTGTTAACGCAATGTTCCATTTAAAGTTGCATACGATTATTTCCTACGAAAATTTAACGTTTCTCGTTGAGAAGCGATGCAGTTTGCGTCGTTATGCGTATCGTGGTTCCTTCTCAAATGTTGCTTCTTCTTGTCGCGTGCCTGATAGATTTCCTGTTTATCCTTGGAACGAATAAATTATATTGCAAATACAGCGCGGCAAAATTGCGATAAAAGTCATTCCTTTCCTCTTATTTGTCTTACGTTCTGTTAAAATTATAAAAATTCAATTTCTGAGGTTACTGATATTCTAATACGACTTGTAGCTTCAATACGACTAGAAGGAATGGAAGTCTACAATAGGAAAAAGTATATACTGTTGTACAGAATTTCTTATTTTCCACTATCGAAGCTACGCCATCGAATCGACCGGCCATCGTAAAGAACAGATTGATATTACTCGCTTTAATACTCGACAAGCTTTTAGCAATGTCTATCAGGTTCTTCCAAAAGTTTCTTCTCTTCCATAAGGAAATAATAGGTGCGCAACATCTTTTCTTTTACATTATCGCCAGTAGATTCAACTGAAATCAAACGTACTATAAACTCTTAGAATCCAAGTTACAGTACCACGCCAAAATAATTTACTTATAATTCTCAATGAAAATTGATTGTAAATAGCATTCGATCAATTATCAATCGATCATGTTCCAATAGAACAAACTGGATCCTACGTAATTCACTAAAATAATATAAAACAAACCGAAAGTTGCGCGTTTATTATTTCCCCATCGAACGAAAGAAACCTTTGGGACAATCTAATACGTTCCACATACCTAGTATAGACTTTTATTACCCAAAACCTACTCCTCTATTCTTCTGTCGCTGATAAAAAGGTCAACTTTGACGGATAAAATCTATCACGTCCATAGATAGCTGCAGATACAGTTGTAGCATCTGGCTCGGTGAAAAAGATTCTCGGTTGCGGACGTAGGAGGTGCGGCCACAGATGTAACCCCTCTCCCGTGTTTCCTTTTGAATTTTCATTCGGAAATGGTTCGACGAAGAGGGGACAGGCGGCTTGTAGTTGCATCCCCCCTATTGTCCTCGAATTCACAGTGTGCATCGTTGCATCGCTTTATTCTATGCAACTCGTGGCGACGAGGGAAGCCGACAACGAACATCCTCTGCATGGCGGTGGCTTCTTCTGGAGGGGGAAAATCGGTGGAGGGGTAATGCATGCAGGTGGGGGGTAATGCACTTTGCAGACTGGAGAACTGCAGCTTCCAACCTCCATAAGACATTCGTACGGTATTTTCGGATACGGCTGGAAATGGTACTTTCCAGCTGGATCCGTTTATTTCTTCGAATTTGCCATACAAATTTTCGATAAAGGATCGGGAAAAGTTTGGAGAAAATCGTTGCAGCCTATCTCTACCCTGTAGAAAGTCGACAGACTATTGTTTCCTGCAAAATTCCACTAGTATCGGTAGAATTAAAGTAAGTCATTTTTGAATTATCGATACGCATTGTAGACTCTTCCAAGCGCGTCTTTTGTTTCTCGTAGAACTATTTTAAACGAGAATAAATGTAGCAACGTTTAGATAGTAAATTTATCTGTGTTTTTTTCACCAGTCGTAATTAATTCATAGAAATTGTTACGAACAATCTAATTACATGGGTACTATGCGATAAAATTTGTTTTCCCATGCGCGAACTTTCTAGATACAAATTATAGTTGCAATCGCGATACGAATTTCCTTCAAAATATTTTGAGTAAATCTTAGAAAGAAACAATGGGATATTGGATTAAAGTATTTCAAACGGAGCTGTTATAAATATCTTGAAAAACGATTTGCATAGAATATATAGCGCGTTACAAATATTTTTTATTATTTTTTATTATTCATCACGAACTTTCGATGGCTTTCGGTTTTCCTTGCAAACATCATATACCTATCTATACATACATCGGCGGATGAAAGAAAGTTTTAAAATAAACGAATTTTCTACTAAAATTGGAAAAATCAAGGTAGTTTTCGTAGAAATTTCTTCCATTTTGATAACGGTCGTCTATCCTACGCTGCATAGAGTGTTGCATTTCATTCGTCGCTCTTATCAAACACGCAAAATTATGGCGTCTTTCTACGCTTTTTATCTTATAAACCACTTTTTGTCCGCCACCGTACGCATTATTTGTGCGTCTGTACACTGGCAATAATTTGCAACGTATATTTTTCTGTAATAATTTCACAAAGACGATGCAGGCTTATATCATTGGTATTACGAGGAGCCCTTGCTGTAACTGCGATCCATTTACTTAAGGAGGTGTTTTGAATTAGAATATTCTAAAACGGCGTTCTTTTGTGATTTTTTTTAGAAGGGAAAGAAAGAAACGAAGTTATCGAATTTTGAGGTATGGTTTTATATATATTTAACGAATACAAGGAAATTTTTTTTAAAGTAAAAAAAGAAATTATAACAGATTTCTAAGCCTATTTCGTAGGCTGCGGTTTTCAATCGGCGGGAAAGATCCACGTCGTAATTCTTGATTGAAACAAAAAACCAAAAAAGGATTAAATTATTATATATTTTTCTTCTCGATGAACTAAACAAGTTCGTGAAAAAGTTTATTTAAATAATTGTTATAGCACCTTAAAGTTTATTTGTTCTTTTTATAAAACACATTTTTTCTCTAAATCCGACAAAATTTTTAATTTTACACCAGTTCCTGTCTTTTTTTTTTTTTTAGTTCATCGAGAAGAAAAATATAAAATAATTTAATCCTCTTTTGAGAAGAATTACGAGGTGGATCTTTCCCACCGATCGAAAACTGCAGCCCATGAAATAGGCTTAGGAATCCGTTATAATTATCTTTCTTTTGCTTCAAAAAAAATTTGTTTGTATTCGTTAAATATATATAAAACCCTACCTCAAAATTCGATAACCTCGTTTCTTTCTTTCCCTTCTAAAAAAAATCAGAAAAAGACGCTGTTTTAGAACGTTCTAATTCAGGACAACCCCTTAATGTTTGTCGTTAAAATAATTATTGTGGAAAGCGAGGCTCTGCCGATCAGCCGACTTCATTACAGATCCATGGCAGACGTCTATTGGCGGAACTGCTTATGGTGGGGCAATGGCAATGCACATTTACGCATGCCGTACGCCGAGTCTTGCATCGTGCATCGCATATTTGACGCCGTGTGGGAGAGACACTGCACGATGGTGGGATACCACATGCGGCGTTAACTGGCAGAGGGGTAATGCATTTTACCAACAGTGCAGCCAGAACTGCAACCGACATTGATACGCCATTCGCTTGCATACTAACGCCGAAACTTTGAACCGGCGATATTTTCGGCAACCACACGATTTTCGAGGCGTCGTTTCTTACGACACCGAAAGGAGATTTCCGACTTACGAACGTAACGAACGTTTGAGAATATCCACCAAAATTGAAGAGATACGCGAAAGGAAATTCAGGTTTCTTCGTTCCGCTTAACGTCGTCTTTTACTCGTCACAATCCCGCTTACCTTTTGTTACGAAATGTCGTACATTTAAAAAAAGAAAGAAGAAGTTGTTAGTTGGAAATTTGTTTCTACGAAACCGAGAGTTTCAACGACGAAACGCGATAGCGTAATTTTGATTGGAAAAATCGGACGATCGTAGCGTGGAAAAATATTTGCCAGCCATTATATCCGTGTGAAAATGTACAGGAATAATCGTAATTGAACGGAGGCTAAGAGCTCCAAAACTATCGTATTCCACGGCTTTTTCCACCTGCATCGTAACTGAAAACGCAGTATCGAGAGATGCATGACGTGCTCGACGTTGTGTTACATTCGCTGATCTTGTTAAAATTAAATTCAGTATCGTGCATATCACGATTAAAAGGAATACGAGATAGAAAAGAAAAATATCTCTCGTCCAGTCACGACGCGGAAGTGAAAAAGAATTTCGATCGATGTTCCGCCTCTCGAATAATTTATTTCGAACGATCGTACGTTTGATTCATAGCCTACCGCGTATTAGCGTTTCTTCGATATTCTAAACGTACTGTGAAACATAAATATTTCAAAAAGGGCGTTAGTTGTTCCTTAGGTCGTATTTGCCATTGTTTAAGCGACAAACTTGTAGAAAAGAAGTTGTCCTCTTTAATCGGAGGAAAAGAAGAATAAGAAGATAGATCGGTGCAGTTTAAGATCCTGGAGAAACAAAGGCTGGGATAACGGTGAAAGTAAAAGTTGTCTTTTCTGGAGGCAGTAGCCTGGCTCGTCGGAGCGTGCGTGGTCGAGGCCGCGTCGGGAACACACCGGTCCTGGAAATAGCCTGGGACGTATCTCGTCTTCTCGTCTTCGTGCACGCCGTAAACCTGGAAAAGGAAAGTTGTTCCGGGTATCATCTGCCTTGAAGGCCCTTGCGGCCGATCAGGGTCGCGTCGATGGTTAGACGTGGTAAGGGCTGCTAGCACCGTAAAACTTTCAGGAGGGTGAACTGGGAAAGCGTCGAAGGGGCGTCGAGATATCGGGCGTAAAAATAGAAAGGGACGAAGGCATAGCTAGTAGACGGAAGCGGATAGATAGAGGGGAAAGCTGATTGCGAATGGAGAAGGACACAGCGCGAAGGGGAATGATGGCGGGAGCTGAGAGTCAGCGGGATGGAAGGAGAAAGATAAAGAGAAAGTACGTGACAGGGAGGAGAAGGTAAATAGGGGCGAGAAGGAAAACGCACGAGGGTTGAGAAGAGAAGGAAGATCGTGCAGAGAGAAAGAAAAGGGTAAACGTAGGGTCGCGGCGCAGAGAGGGAAGCGGGAAGTTAAGGGAGAAGGTTAGTGGACGGGAGGCATAGGCCTTCCTGCAGGCAGGGGTGAGTCACCCTGTATTAACGAGCGGCTACGCCCATTCAAAAGATGGCTGTTTCCCGATTGACCAATTAGATTTCGCGATGTGGCCCGTGTCGAAAAAGCGCGGCAAACGTGACCCTCTTGGCCACCCTGTGGCGCGAGACCTCCGCTGGAGGGATGCTTTTATTTATGTGTCCTTTCTCCCTTCTTTCCCTTCGCAGCGCTAGGGGAAAAAAGTGTTCTCCCCTCCGCCGCACCGCTCCCTCGGCGCTCTTACAATTTCTCCCCCTTTCTTTTTGCTCCACGAAAATTCAACGCGGAAAATGATAATCCGCTTCCGGTAGCGCGCATCTCGCACAGCCAGCTTTCGCCATCTCCTGTTTGCGAGCATCTTGCGCGAGACTATCTTAGCCGTCAGATTCCCACGCTTTTTATTTAATCCTCTATATCGGTTGTATAATCGGTTCGATAATCGTGATCGATGGAAATTTGTAAGACCGTTCAGAAAATATGGCCACACTTTGTTTTTACAAATTGGACGAACGCTTGTTTCCCGAACGAAAGATAGAATAACTGCGAACAGACGGTAATTTTCCGTTGGGAAAAGATAACAGAGCTAAGATCTTTCCGTTCTTTCGTTATTTTCGTTTTTACTCGTTTGCCGCTGAGACGAGATAGGAAATTGTATGTAATTGTTATTGGCAGTCGAGACTCGGAAAATTTTATAAAGCTTCAATTTCAGCGAATCGAGACACGATCTCCGACGAACCAGTGTTTATTGGAGAATATTTGTATTAATTGGTATTAATTTATGGATTTATCAAAGCCTTTGCCGCTCGATGAATATTATACAACTAGGGAAAATTAATAAATGTTTCGCGATATCAGTCGTTCAGCGGCAAAGTTTTATCTAGCATTCCCCAGCATTTTTAATTTTTCTATCGCAATTTTTTAACGCATTCCGATATACCGTTGACTACGATAAAAATGCAAATGTTATCATAGTCGATAAAACTTTATAGAAATTATTATTTACGACTTGTTTCACAAAATTACCACCTTATACGTTTTCTGTGCTTTCAACGTGAGAAGGAAATTTGTCCGATATCGCGTCGATTCGCGTCACGAAAACTTTTTCAACGTTTTTCGTACAACTTCCACACGTTAGCAATAAAATATATCAGAAACGACAGTGCTCGATAAAAGCAAGGCGTTTTAAAATATTATCTCCAACGACGTATATCCTTAACGGTATTTTCTAACCGCCGTTTCTTATCGAGTGCAAAGAAAAGTGATCTAACGTAAATATAAAATACACGAAACAATTGTAATAAATAACGTCAAAATGTAATTAGTATTTATCGTTCAATTAAAAAAACGCACAAGCTCGTGTCCTCCCCGAATTTTACATCGCTGAAAATTTTCTACCATTTTGCCTTTCACCACTTACTTCGTGGAAGATTCTATTTTCCAATTCTCTATGAAATAAGAGAAAATTCTAATTTCTAACGAATAGCAGGTACCGACCAAGGATATTTCGCAGGGCGACGATTGGTCATCGAGTAGTTTGACGATTTGCAAATGGCAGGAACGAGAATTATTTACTCGAACAGCAGTTTTTCACGATAATTCTTACAGAGCGGCAGACCTTAGCTAGGCGAGCTAATCCTACGCCTATGGATTCCTAGAAGCCGGCATGTTCAGGGCTCATTGGGCGTGTATAGACGCTTGTGCGTCGACCTAACAGCACTCTAGGGTGGCGTCGTAGATATACGTTAGCCTGGTACAGAATTTTTAAACCTTCGGCAGGCAAGCCAGGAATTTTCTGACCAAAGTTTGCTTTCTGCCGGGAAATCTGACCTGAAAATCTCCCGTACCTGGAACGTCCGTTTCTGCGTACAAAGCTACAGTGCCATCCGTTCACCCACATCAAACCGTTGACAACGTACAATTTTACATTCGCCACGTACAACGGTGGAACGATTTTGAAGTAAATCTTCCACTTCTCCGATTCGTTTGTCGTTCGAACGATCTTACAGCATAGATGGATATAATTGCAACTGGCATTTCCTTGTATCGAAAGATATCAGCGCGTTTCGTTGTTTTTCCGGGTTAAGAGTAAATGGAATCTAAGTTATTTTTAATACCACGTTACAGCGGAACAGCGTGTTCGATGGTTTCTGAAACTTCGAATCGAATTTCTCTTCCGGCACGAAATAAAAAGGTCGAAAAATATAGGGAGGTTCTACTTGAAAGTGCGGGACGTTTGAAACTAAAAATAAAACATCGTACTTTCGTTCGATATTTATTACCTAGCTTGATTTACCGAGCAGACAGTACGTAGAAACGGCCTAAGTGTTATTCATCGCTCGAAATGGTTCGACATGTTAGTTTCCACCCGGAAGTAGCCTTCATAGGCGACGAAGAATTTTTTTACTCGTCGTATCGGTAAGGGGGTTGAATGGACGTGTGAAGCAAAGCTGAATGGCTAACGAGATCTTCTCTCGTTTCATAGGCATTAGGTACTTGCACGTGTATACCACCATTCATACGATGGAAACGCTCCAATACACGCATCTTTCCGCTCCATCCAGGAGCGTATCGACGCATGCTCGCTCGATTTTCCACGAGACACGAACCACCAGTCAATTTTTTCCTTCCATCTTCGACGAATCTTCGCGAAATCGTTCAACGATCGAAGACGCGACAACGCGTATGATACGGCGTCGGGCAACTTGGAAAATTCTCTTCGTCCAGCTACGAGGCTTTCGCGATCATTTTCGTATTTCGGTAGAGGCATACGTACGTGTACGCAGGGAAAATCGATTTCGGCGGCTATCCTCCCGTTAAGTAACGCACAGAGGCATCCGCACTGCCAACTCTCGAAACGCGTGGCTCGCGAGCACGCACGTGTGTATTTTTGAGGGAAGCAGAGGGAGGACGTTGCAGTCCCTTCGTATAATTAGCGTACGGCCCTGGATACACACTTAGACACACATATCGCAGGTAAAAAGCACGGCGGAGTATGGAACAGAGAAGGTTGCACGTGCTTCGTTCACCGGTCGAGGTTGGTACACGGCTTCGCAAGGACAGCGGCCCGGTTTCCACTGGCCGCGCGCATAGACGCGCACGAAGCGAGAAAGAGAGAGAGAGAGAGAGAGACTGAGAGAGAGAGAGAGAGACAGTCGACATTCAAAGAGCGGTCGCCATTTGCAATCGAAAACAAAAAAAAAAAAAAGAAAGAAAAAAGAAAAAATAGAGAGAAAAAAAGGAGAGAAATAGAGAAGGAACGGGGAACAAACGGATTCGACCAGGGGGCGATTGCCGGCTCTCTCGGGGTCGTTACCCCCTTTCGGATTTGGGTCACTGCTCCGAGGGAGCTTTGATTCGCCATCGATGAGAAAATTTATTTCACCGTACCAATAGAGAAGCTTGTTTCGTCCAACTTCCCCGTATACGTGGTCCCGTGAGAAAAAAAAAATATTGAAAAGCGACGATGCTCGGCCGATGCTGTCCCCGTGAGAACATCGGAATAACAATTAATTAGGACCGCACGTGTCCTTCGAAAATGATATATCGATACGATTTTCTAGCAGATCGCCGTAACGTTGTTTCATCCGTTTATTTAAGTCAGACGATTAGGCGATTTCGTTCGAAGCAAACGTTTGATCGACTAAATACGAAGAGGTGTACGCACGCTTTTAAACGTACAGGAATTCGCAGTAAGAAACGATGTGAAAATACGAAACGTTCGATGCAACGTTTATTCGAATACTTGGACGTATCGACGTTCTCGATTTCCATGGCGTCGTGCCTCCTGGAAAACTCATGGAACACATTAGGGCTTTTCGGGGGACGTTCCCCTCTTTTCACGTTCCTCGTGTTCTCAATATCGACCTCGCTTATATTTTCTCGACCCAATGCGAAGGGTCGTTGGCCCCCCCTCCTTCTCGCTCCCGGAAATCGTGGCTCATGTCTCTCAAAAGCGGCCTCGAACAATGGATTTTATTTCCATTGCAGTTCGTGACCTTCTTCGTCTAGTTCTTGCAGAAAACTTTTCCACTCGTATTCCGTGTATTTTTTTACCAAATTTACATATTTCTATGAGACGTCTTCTGACACGGTAACAGGTTATCATTTTACGAAGAAAAAATAGGTACAGATCCACCGATATCTAATATTATCTACATCGCGTTTCCATTGTAATGATCGTCAACGGAATATCGTATTGCATCTATGGAATATTCTACAGAACACCGTAATATCGGCGATACTAACGTTCTTACGACGTTTAGGACGTGCCGATTTATCATTTTCGATAGAAACAACATTTCAGGGAGTATTTTTACGTTTACAAGTCGCTTAATTTCTTCTCAACGAGAAGGAAACGTAACGTTTAATCGCGAAAGGCTCCCAACTCTGAACCTTCTTGCGCGGTATCACGTAAATATTTAACAAGTAAGATAAATTGCACGTAGAGCTGACATTTTCGAGTATTTAGACGCTACTTGTTACGATATCGTTATAAGTTAATTTCCATTTGGATTGGAAGATTTATCGCGTTGAAGAAAAGCGTGTCTCGCCTGGAAAGAAAAATTACGCAGTTTCACGCGGCAGATGCTCTTTCATCGATATTTCACGCGAAATTCTACGTTCAGAGAATTTTCCTTCGAACCGATGTTGTCCAAAAACATGGTGTAATTGCTCGGAACCTTGACGATTCTCACAATGAAATTACGAAAACGATTTACGAACGACGTTCGGCGAACCAAGGTTCGATAGGTTGTTTTTTTCTTCAACGATTTCTCCTAACGAGCTTGTCGAAAGATAAGTGATACGATCGGCAAAAATTCCAGCAAAGTTTCGCCGAAAAGGGATCAAGAGGGTCTTCTACAATTTTCTTACGTGTCTTGTACAATCGGTTGCCAGTGGCAACGCCTCCAGTTACCTCTATAGGTTCGGACCAATTTTTACGCGTTTGCTTCTTCAAAGCGCTAAAGAAAGACCGATCCCGGAGTAAGGACGAAAACGTAGACGTTGTGGGTTAGACTTAAAAGCGAAAGAACGACCCTTCTATCGATAGAAGCGAGCCTGACGGTTTTCACCTGCGAAAAGGAGAGAAGAAGGAAATTACGCGACGTGAAATCTGACGAGAACGTACACAGTGGAAAAGGAGGAAGTGCGTGTTCGTTTGATGTAACATCCTTTTAATGTTTCTCGTCTCTCCTTGTAGCTTCTTTCTGTAAATTGCCATCGAAAGTGCAAATGGACGAAAGCCAGAGGAATTTTTTTACGCCTAACACGTTTCATTGGAATCGAATATCGAAATATCCATAGCGTATCTGTTTGAAAATGTTGGAAAATAGACGCGCGTACGTCTGTATTGCAGGGGCGAGGAGTGAAAGAGAGGAAGACAAAAGGAAAACGCCATGAGACGAGCGCATCGCGTATGTGTCGAACGAACGAATGTGCAATAAAACAAATTTATTTCTCTTCGAGATATGCAAGAGAATAGAGCGCTGTTCGTCAATACTTCGAGTTATTATGTTACGTATAAAATTGTCATTTTGTTCTATATAAATTTTGTATTTAATAAAACGTTAGATATTGTGTAACCGAGTGATTGCCGATTTTGTCATTAGGTGGTGATGATAATAATAATAATAGTAATAATAGTATTATTTCAACAGAAAAGTAGCGATATTTTTTTTAAAGAAGCAAAGAATTACAGAAAGTTTCACAGTTTATCGTAGATTGTATCTTGCACGAAAGCGAACAGAGAAACGCTTAGTTGTCGTACGACAATTTTCAATTATTAGAAACTTTCTATCGTATCGTACGTACAATCGGCGAAATTTCCACGAAACCATCCATATCTTTCGATAAAATCTTACGATTGCTCCCTTCCAGTGGCAATTTTCTATAAAATCTGAAATAAAGTCGAATAAAATAGAGATCAACGACAATTTCTTCGCTGTTTTCATATCGATAGCTCGAGTAGCTGTCATTTTTTCGATTTACGTGAAAAATGCTATTTGCCTTTGACGAAATCAAATTTTCCAACAAATTTTCTTGTCAAGGTTTCTTATCGATAGACGTCCACGTTTCGTTTACCGCGTTCGATAATTCGCTAATTTAATTTCATTGCCCGCAAATGACAAACTTTTTTATTTATTTTCCATGGAATCTGGCAAACGACCTGGCCATGTTAAAACATTGCAATTATTTTGGCGCAACCACCGTTTTTCGTGTCTGGACGTGCGAACCGAAGCGTTTTCGTGTCGATAAATAAAATTATTATCTTCGATTCCTTCTGCGAACGATATCAACACCATTTTTACACACACGTTTCTCTTCTAGTTTTTCCAAAATAATACGTAGGAATAACTGTAAGATTTTAAAAATATGAGAAATGCCCGTAGAAAAATCTGTAAGTACAAAGAAACTAGCTTTTCAAGAGGAAAAGGAACCTTATGCGTCAGTATTTTTTTTTTTTTATTTAGTTGTTTACATTCACAATTTATCCAATTTGGACATTTGGTAGAATTTTTTGGCTGTGCGCGTCAGTACGGTCGAAATTCGTGAAAAAGTAAAGCGCGTTTATAGAAAATCCTGTGTCGCTTCTCTCGTTTTTTTTTTTTTTTTTAAATTTACAATCGACTGTCGCATTGAGAATTTTCAGTAATTTTTTCTGGCATGGGGCAGTGACATGGCTAATTACTTATAACAAATTAATACTTATTATAGATAATTATAATTTGTAAGTATTATAAATAAGTAAATATTACTTAATTTAAATAACTAATTGAATCTAGCGTTTAGGTCTCTCGTTACGAGGAAAACTGCATCTTTCGTTCGTTTAGACAGACGACATAGATACAAGTCAAAAAACAATCAACCAACGTTTATTGGAACCTACATTTTTTTTCTATAGAGGCGATGTTACCATTTTCTGGCATTGTTAATAACTATTTATAAAGGGAAGTGGCATATTAGTATTATTCCACGATATTATCATCAGTATGTACGATAAAACATTTAGCAATAAAAAAAATCGACGTTTTTCGATTTTGCCATTTGCAGCGTATCCTACAAATACCCTTCGAACGTGTTACTGAAAATTCTCAATGCGAGAATTGATTGTAAATTTTAATAAATAAAAAATAAATGAAAAAAAAACGTGTATAGCGACTTTATCGAAATTTCGGGCACCGTACGGTAACAATGAAATTTTGTATTTTGAGCCAACTGTAACCGACTAATAAATAAACGGTATACGTTTTTTCAAAGATTTTACCACATGGAATCTTTGCTTTTACGACGATCGCGCGACCGAAAGAATTTTCAGCGAACAGTCGTTAGAATGTTAGTCGAACGAGTCTTAATAACCGAACACTACGAGCCCTTAGTTAACCTTCGTTGTCGATCGGAATCGCGTTCCTTCCTCGAGCCTAAGTGTCGCATTCTCTCTGGAATGTTTTATTAAATCGAGTAGAACGCCCGACGATTATTCGTACGTCGTTCGTTTCGTCTTTGTTCTCGCGTAATTGCTTTTCTATGATACCGCGAACGCCGTAAATTTTCTCACGATTAAATTCGTGGGAAAAAATTAAATCGGATATCCGACAGGCGCGCCGTCTGGTGGGAAAAACATTTCGTGATATTTGTTGGTAATTTAGTGGGAAAAATTCGAAAGAGATTAATCGCGTGGCAAAAGAAAATGGCGGTAAGGAAAGCGCGATTCGCAAACTTCGCGAACTGCAGATGGCGCCACTGAATGGGACGTGGAAATACGAACAACGAAATTCGCAATTGCACTTTTCGCACGAATACTTGACAAATATATCGATATATATTAGGTTTCATGGCGCGTATTTAATTTTACGTCGTATACGCACGAAAAAACCGATGCTATTCGATCGATGCAATTTTTCGTACAACGATATACAATTTTAATTATATAAAGTTTACTTCTAGCTGCTATTTGTCGATCTTATTTTTGTAAATTGTCCTTTAGGTTTCTAACCATATTATATTTACGTTGCTATGCGTTAAACTCGTTCATCGTATTATAAATTTTCCGCGACTAGTCTGCAACGAAGGAAAGATTCATCGACAATTTTGCTCGATAGATCCAGTTAGAATTTCGTTCGAGATAAAGCAAGATTATAACGTTACCGATAAGAAAACACTGTAAAAGTGGGTGATAATAGTAAATCGAATCTTCGTATTACGTAAGCGACCTGCTACAAAATATTAAATAGCGAAGAATAGTTAGATAAGCGTGTCTGAAAATAGGAAGATAAGTATTTCGTCAGAAACCGGATCGTTTATTTCGTGATTTCGCTAAAAATCGTATTCTTTCCATTTCTACTCGTAATTCCTTAAAAAAGGTCGCAATTTTCTTTTTCTTTAATACTAGAAACAGGCTAAGGCGACGATCTGTAACGACCAACGCATATATTTCGAAAGTACCACAAATTTCGTATCCACTGGTGTTTCATTTCATGAAAGACCGAGAGACGTTGAATACGTCGATGGTTGAGTCAAAATTCGAACAGATACGATCGTAAAGTTATGCGCGAAAAGTTGTAAAATAATATAAGCGAGGAGCGCGAAAAACGAGAGAGAAGACGACGATGAAACTTTGAATTTCTTTCTAACCGATGGAAATCTATTGACCAAAGTTTTATCGTACGCCTCGGCTAAAGATCCTGTTAAACAGGGTGACGTATCGTTAAACGAAATATTACGATTTGTAAGGACGATTTGCAAACGTAGAAAATGATTGACTGGCGACGCAGGCGCGACGATCGTAGTTTGGACTTGGAATCGGCGTTAAACACAGTTTCGCCGTTCTCGCAAATTTTGATTACGAATAGAATTAATCGAACGTTACGAAAGATATGGTGGAAAATATTCTGGAAAGCAGAGAATTTTCATCGTGTCCCTTTGGTCCTTTGATTTACAAAATGGCGCGGCTTTGCCTGGGCGGCATTATGGTTTCCCCATCCTATAGGGTGAAACTCCATTCCACAAAGCTACCCTTCACGTGGGGTGAACTCTCGATCCCTCGCATACTGAATTCGAAACTAACGTAAGGGAGGGGATAAAGGGAGAAAGGGTGTCCAAAAGACACTCCCGGGAAATTCCCGGAAAATGGTGTCGGTGCAGCTGGGTTCGCTGGTACCGCCATCTCAGAATCCTTGTTCATAGTCGTTTAATGAAAATGAACATCGATCGTTGGTAATGTAGGTTTCCTATTTCGAGAACGCGAATTCCGTATTTGGTCAATAGCCGAACACCGCGTCCTGGTTCACGAGATTACAGTCGTGATCATCGAAATTATTTTTTTTTTACTTGGATGAATTTTACGATCAATTCTCATTGAGAATTATAAGTAAATTTTTCTAGCGTGGTACTATGTCGTGTTTAATAAGTGTTTATCGTTATTCGATTCTAGTAGAATCTAGCGCTTAAATCTAAAGGGTAATGTCTTTTTAGCCCGCGGATCTGATTCGACGTGTCAAAAAATTGAGTAACCAGTGAATTGTGGCGATTGTTAACTCTTACGTTATATCTATTACTGAATTTGGATATTTCTTCTTTGATCGTGGGTATCTTGAGGTCGCGATGTATTCGTTGGTAACATATCAAGGTGCATCTATCAAGGATCTTGGAGTTTTCGATTGGAATCGTTGAAGAATTTCTATGTTGGAATTAATTGCTGTTCCCCATAGATGACGGTCGAAATGGAAACTAAATTTGACCAGAAAATTAGGAAGAAAACATGGCTACGAAATACAAACGAAATAATCTCCTTTACATTTTTCCATCGAAACAACGATTTTCTTTTGCAACTGAACGTCCATTTTTAATCGTTTATACGTACACGAGTCTACCTTTACGTTAGAATTTTGCTTCAGCAAGTACGATAACAATTCTACTTGCAGCCAAGCGAGTTTCTTTGTTTCGACGTTGTATCGACGGACGATACCTCGCCTTCCTTCGAATCCTCCGATTCTTCTTCCGGCGCTATCAACTTGCCCATCATAGCGGCCGAGTAATTTCCCCTTCCTGGATCGTCGAAGACGATTCGATCGTCGAGAATCCATAAACTGTAACGAATCTCGGAAAGAAGTTGGAAGCCCACGCTGCGCGCCCATGCTTGACTGGCACCGCACGTGAAAAGGCCACCGATCGCCCGTATTCTCAAAGACACCGCAACTTGCACGCAAGCGTTCAGCAACGCGATCTCCACGCCTTTCTCTCGATAAGACGGATGTACACAGAGAACGTATACGCAGTAATACTCCTGCTGATCGAACGTTTTGTGCGCGTTCGTTTGCTTGATCAACGTATTCAGCAGATGCATGATCTTGCGCAGACTCTCTCCTTGCAGGATCTACGCGATAGAAACGCATCCCCGTTAGAATCCTTAGACTAAAATTTCTTCTTGCAATATAAAAAAAATCGCGTGGAATCATTGGCAGGAATTTTCGAGTTTCGCAAAATTTCTTTCGCTCTTTCCACAATTTCCGCAGCTACGCGTTGCGTTCCGTCGTTGATCGCGGCGTGGCACTCGTTAAAAACGCGTTAAGTAAGAGGATTCGTTCTCGAGGTTTTTGCCCCGTCGAAGCTTCGCTGGAAGGCTATCGCCAACGCGTTCGCCTTTCGCGGCGCAAATCGCGATCGTACCTGCACACGATGGTAAGTGTCGGTTTTCTCAGGGTCGCTGTTAATTCGCGCGACAACCGTTCCAACCACACGCCCAGATTTCATACTGGTAGCGATCAGGCTTGTCGTGTCCTTCATCCACGTTCTTACGAGCTCCAGGTAACCGTTCACCGACGTTTCATCTCGGAGCAACGAGGACGCCTTGCACATAGGCTCGTCGCGAAAGAAGTGGCGCTGTGGAAATCGGACGACGCTACAACCTCTCAGACCAGACACTTACAACCGGATACGAAGGTGGTAAAAAAGGTTGCGCGACGAATCTGCACGGCTTCGTACGCTGCATGATTTCGTTTCGTAGCTAAACTTTGATCAGACGCAAAGCTTCGTCGTACTGCGATTCCCTCAAGTCCGATATTCTACATTCGGCCGACGAGTGCCATTCGAGAGGAGCTTTCATCCGAGTCTCCACTGCCAACGCGAATTCGTCTTTTTCCTCGATCGCGTCCATTTCCATAGGTAGCCGATATCCTGCAGATTCGGTACACGACGAGCGTACTGCGGTTAACTTAAACTCGCATTTCGTAGAGAAAAGAAACGAAGATCGCGTAACGCGTTGATATAGAAATTCCGAATGTGTCTACGAACGAATGCGTCGAGCCGAGGATTCGATAAGGGAACAACTTCAAAGTCGAGAATCGTCGGGAAGTTTGGAAGCAGCGTTAGGTGAAATTCGTGCGTGCGAAACGGTTGAAAATTTCCAATTGAAATTCCTTTATCAGAGATATCCTTCGGACAGTTTCTTTCAGTTTCATCGTAATATGTTTGCCAAGAGACAAAGTGCGAGAGACAATTCGATCGAGTCTCGCAGGCGCAGCTCGATCAAGGAAAGCGATTTCTTTTCGCTGAATCTTCGTATCCTGGCGATCAGAAAGTTACAGGAGAAGGACGATCCGTACACGGTGGACGCGTCTATGGTGTGGCAGAGACTGTCGGCGGGCTATCGGATCGTCGACCTTCGGTTAAACAGATTCATGCAAACGCTCCACTTTGTACTAGTACATCGCCGCCCGAAGTACAGTTTATTACGCTTAAAAGATATCCGTAAATTTCGAAGCAAATGTTTACTCGATCGCACCGATCACCCTATACTATGTCGTACGCTCGTTATTCTAAATGGAAATAACTTCCTTTGCTCTTGTGCACCTTAAAACACCGATATTTCAAAGAAATTGCACGAATATGGCGAACGCTTCGGATTAGAGCGAATCAGATTAGAATTACGCGTGTTTCAGGCCTATTTTTGTCGAGCGGAACCGCTGCTTAAGGCCGTCGGTTTGTTCGACGACGCCGTCTCCATGAAAATGTTCATGAACGGGGTGTTCAAGCATATGGAAAGTATGATTAGCTTCTGTGCAATTAAAGAGGGAACCAACGATCTCGTAGGTGTACTCGTCGCCTCGATGTTCGAAAAATCTCAATGGTACATCAAGAAGGAACTGTACAGCATCGTGAAACACGTCTTAGTAAGCATAGAAATCGTCGATGAACGATTAACCGTAATTAACGTCGCGTTTCAGCAAATCTACGAATATCGTCGTTCGAGGTTACCAAAGGACCGATGGGTTCGCTCTCGGTTTAAACAGAGATTTCACATTTACCAATTTATCGTTTAGCTGTTATATTTACCATGTCCTCTTTTTTTTTTTGTAGAAAACGTAGCGATAAATAGTTTTCCGTTTGTAGCTAGGAGAGACGTTGCGTCAGGTAATGACGTTGAAAGGCTACGTCACTACCAAGGCTCGGACGCACGAAATAATGAACGTGGACGGACTCGTATGGATCGACATCCTCTGTGTAAAACCCGAGCATCAGAATAATGGCATCGGTACCGCGTTGGTACGTTCTTGCATGGCTCGAGCGAGTTACCTCGCGACCGCTTGCGCCGGACAATTCACTTCCGGAGCTGCCCAGACCATCGGTACGTTTCGTTTCGTCGGCCGTTTCGCGACAACGACCAAGCGGTTCGCGTCGTCTTTCAGATAACGCGTCAACGCGATCCGATACTTTCAGCCAGGAGGTTAAATTTCCAAACGCTCTATGAAATACCGTACGAACATTTACACAAGGAGAAGAGCAAATTCAAAGTTTTCGGACACTGTCATCCGGAAAATTATTCTATAGCTTGTATGGCTGTTCGAGTGTCACGACCAAAGTTGCAATTACCAATGGCGCTTAGTCCCACGTACGAGGAGAAACGAGCAAACGATCGAATCAAGGCCGACAAGAAGCGAAAGAAAGCGAAAAAGAAAGAGTAGGACATATACCGCTACGCGTTCAGTGTATTTTCCTTCCAACGATCCACGTTTCTAACGTTGACTCTCGCCGTTTGCTTTTCTCGTTGTTTCACTCCGCTGAAAATCTTCCAACTCGAACGCAATTATACTTATTTTCTAAAATGGAAAACACTGGTCTGCAGATAGAACGTCGACGGACGAAACGTCGTAGCGGAGATGCAACATAGCTGCGGAGTTACGTATTAAAAAAGTGTATAGCGATAGCGATCACGAATCTTTCTACGATCATGTACGTATACTTTTTTGTACAACCATGAATATTAAAAGCATATATTGTACGTAAAATCGTTCGTTGTATGCTGAAGCAAGATCGTTCCCGATGGTAGAGTATCGACCTTCGACAATTTTGCGTGACTCCGATGCAAATACGATCGTGCGATACGATCGCGCCCGTGATTTTTAAAAGTACCTGAGAACAGAAATACAATTTACGTCGTACCGCATCCGGTGGGGCGTTCAACTTTACGATTCTTCGCGACACGTACTTTTTTTTTACAATTCGTCTTTCCATTGACGTTGGGTGTCAAAATCCGCTCGCACCGGTAAAGTTTGCCAGAAGTCTATTCTCTCCCGCAGAAGATTCTCCGACATCCGAATGTCGTCTTGTCCTATGTGAAGATACTCGAGATTCTGCGTTCTAACCGGTTTCCATTTGATCGGTATCTGCTCCGACACTTCCGGCGTAGGATTGCTGCAATATTAATTAGTCTCTCAGCGCTCGATATCGCATCTTCCAAACAACGATCTAACGGATAGCCGACAAATTATTTCTATCGCGCGATCGTATCGGAAATACTTACCCGGAGTTCGCAAAGTTGTACCAAAGGCTCGTGAGAACGTCCACCATCTCGAGGTCCTTCTCGCTCAGCGGTATATCCTTGAATAATTGTTCTCCGACAGGAAACAGGTACTGAAGTTCGTCCGCGTGAGATACTCCGTAATTATTGTTAACATCGCCAAATATCCTGCTGAAGGACGCGCTTCCTCTGTACGACAGATAGTAATAATACACGGGAGAAGACTGCTTCTCCAGATAGTTGCGCACCGAAGTGCGAGCCGCGTGAGTGAACCAAGCGTCGCTGAACATCTGTTAAAAATATTCGAACGATTACGACGAGCAGGAACAACTTATCGCTTGCCCCGAAATTAATCGTAGGACGTTACGAACGTATCGGTCGAAAGATTTGCTAAATCTACTTTGACTCGAACAAACATCGTAGCTGGCATGATATCTGCATCTTCGTAGCACGACGTATCCGGCGGTCTTCGTTGCGGCAGTAAAAAATTCGCTGCAACGTAGCTGTATACGTCGATGATTTCGGAGCAGCGAATATATCGAAAGACGAGCTAATTGCCAGGACCGATGGAAAAATAGCAACTTCGATAGAGTTGGCGAATAACGTCGAATAACATCGGTCGCCGAATTCTGAACAACTTTTTCTACTTTATACAAAGTTGAAGATTAGATGTTGCGATTCGTCTGCGTGCGCGCAGATGTGGTCGTATCGACAAGTATTTACGCGAGTCACTACCTACTTCTTCGTATTTGAAATTCAACGACTGAACTTTTTATCGCCTTTTTTCATAATTTATACAGATGCAAATATTTAAAAGAACGTTGTCAAAATTCACGAGTACACAACACGTTGACAGCCGAGCACGGCCGCTATGATATCCAACGCGTTCGTTCTCGCGTAACTTTGAAAGTAAAATCGACCACTCGTTATACGTCTAGGAAAAACTTGTTCAGAACGTCGACGCGTTTGTTCGACGACCTTCGTCGCAAATTCTACTTTATTCGAACGCGTAAGTTTCGCGGCGAACTCACGTTGATCAGCTGGAATCGCGTGGAATTGTCAATGGCAGCCTGATCGAAATAGAACTTGCGGATTTCGGCGGCCACGCGTTTCTCTTCGCCTTTACGACACGTTTCGTCGAACACCAACGTCATCGGAGCGAGATCCAAGAAATTCTCGTCCAGCTTCTTAACCAATTCTCCGTTGTCTCGTCCGTACAATCCTAATGAAAAAAGAAAAAGAAAAGAAAACGAGCAATTATATCGGTCGTAAAGTTTCACGAAGGGAAATAACGTTAAAGATCTAACGTGGAACGAGAGAAAACGAGTCGTGCGCTTAGCCCGAAAGTACCTGGTACTATGAGCGATCCCTCCTCGGACATAATTCCTGTCATCCACGGAATGTCTGATAAGCGGCCGTTCCTCGACGTAACTACGGGATCTTCCGTTAAGAATGCACCAGGGTGAACAGGTTCGATCGCAGGTTTGAAGTATATCACCGGACAGTAAGAAAATTCCTAACAGAGAAATAGAAACAGTCGACTTTTACAATGTCCGTATATCGATTCCCGAAATTCGGTTCCCAAAATTCTCTTACAACGTTATTCTAGATTTCGTGACACGGATGCTATACATAGATTTTGTTGGATCCTCGCTTTCACCGTTCTCCATATAACTCGATATCGCCACGATAACTCGAGCGGAGCTGTAGAAACGCCGCCTATCCCTTGATTTCCATGATTTTTGGGTAATCGTAGAATATCTTGAACTTTCTCGTCTACGTTTTCTTGTACGCGACCGGTGGATTCGTTTGGTTTGCGAGATACGCGCGAGAACCTCGCCGCACTATGCATTGAATTCCACTTATATCGAGTTGGCAACTAAGCGATCGCGGATTTTGTCATTAGGTGGTATTGACAAA
>NT_177694.1:730351-744353 GCF_000188095.3 Bombus impatiens | reverse complement strand
ATTGAGTTGGCAACTAAGCGTTTGAGGATTTTGTCATTAGGTGGTATTGACAAAATCCGCAATCGCTTAGTCGCCAACTCGATAGAAGCGAGCATGCGTCGATATTGGCTGCCGGTCGTTTATCTTCTGTTTACGAGCAACGTTTGCGTGAAATAGTAACGAATTAATCAGAAATATAATGGAACGACTGATCGATACTATTTTACGAAATAGAGCGATCGCTGTTATTTCGCACAAGACGCCTCGCAGCGTCCGCATCGAAAAATCTGAAAAATCGATGATATTCGTTCGTGTTACAAGTTACGACACGCGTTTTTCTGCAACCTCGCGTACACACGCTGTGCATAGAGTCTTTAAACTCGCCCGCGGCTTTCGTTTACAAACAGAGAAGACAAGCGTCCGGCAACCAAATCTGACGCATCCGCTGTCGTAAAAGTACGCTGTGTGATATCCCCAGTTTTTTCATCGATATCTTGAAAATTAAACGAAATCTGCTGTTATACGCGGAGAACAATTATACGTGGTGGAGTGATTTGAAATGTTAATTTCTAGAATGTATGCAAAAGTCAGGGAGAACGGAATGTTCGTACGAGTTCATCGAAGTTTCAAGCGAAGCTCAAGCGTTGTTCGAATCCCCGAGAAACCCGTTTAGACGTTTCCTCAAGATAGAAACTTTCTTCTCTTTTCCGAGAAGGTAAAACAACGCAGTCGATTTGTCGCTTCGTTCCGAATCGCCTTTCTCTTCCTGTCGTGTCATAGCGCGTTCGTTTATTTTCCGACTTATATTTGATATTCTTAGATGTTTTCGATCCAAGTTTTCCTGCTACCTTTCGTATTTACTCAACGCGAGTAAACATATCGACTAAGAATTTACACGGGATATTGATTTTCGTTGCTATTCTGAAATGTTGCCGCGAGTGATTACGTTAGCAAACGCAGGAACTGGTTTTCCAGAAGTTAGAACTGTCACGTTAAATATATAATACGACGTACGTTTCTTTTCTATCTCGCAGCATATTTCTCAATTTCCCGACGTAACCAGTTCTCGTCGTGTTGCTCGATTTCGTAACTGATTTACATCGATAACGACGAAAACAAATTTCAAATGGAAGAATTCGTTCGAGATTTGCAAACATAAACGCGATTATATTCAGAAGATTGATTTGCGGCGCATAAACATCTAGCTGGAAGCACGGTAGCGCGATGTATCGTATCGCAAAGGTACCGGTACACGCTATGAAATCACGCGGTTGCCTTTTTACCTTGTTTCGCTTAGCTAGCTGCAAATATTAATTGCGTGAATAACGTAAACTTATATAATGGAAGTCAATCTACGAACATGTTTCTCTTCGTATAGAATTTTAAACGCTCGATGTTAAATTCCAGCGTTAGAACTTCGTTTCTCGTGCGATGGTCTCGTTAATCGTAGAAAAAAAGTGATTGGTCACGAAACGTAATCTATAATTTACGAAATTATATATCAGACGTATTTCCCTTTGTTGCTTTCTTCGTCTTATGACTCGACATTCCTACTGAATCGTCCTACGTTGCTATTTCGTCGAAAACCTCAACTCGAAACGATCGTCCAAACGATCTCCACCATATTAACCCCTTAACCTACAACTACGGGCACAGCCCGTAGTACGATGATCGGACCAAACGTAAATCGGCCGAAAATTCTCGAATTTAAATCGTATATTAAGTGGTTAAATGACCTGCAGTTTTACTATTTCCTCGAAAGTCGATAGTAAACCGTAATCGTCTCCAATATTTCAGCTTCGCGTAATCACGTTTCTAGAATTTTATCGTTCTACGCAATCTATGGGTTTACCGGTTATACGCGTCTGATATTAACGAACATCGTCGTATAGTCCTTCTTTCTCTGCTCCTAGAAAGACGGAATCTCCCAAAGTAGCGGGGAACAAGATAATATTACTTACTTGAAAAGATCGATCGGTTGCAATAAGTTCAGTGGCCTCTTTCGTACGCAGGCAATCGACGAGCTGCTTCGAATCTTTCGAAGGACAAGCCAAAAGTTTGGCCAGCTTCGTGGCCTTCTTTCTCGCCGATCCGGATTTTGCCACGGCCCAGCGACAGTCGGCGGTACCACTTTGCGAGATAGCACGATGGAAAAGTCCTGTTTCGTACAAATGTTATATATACGTTTTACGAATAAATCAAATTACACAATCTTCATCGTTAACCGAGAACGTGACGTTGAATGAATAATAGCATTACTTTACAGCGTGTAAATAATCCGATATCTTTTTGTATCGATTATCTGTCCTTGAGCGTTGTCCCTAGGATATCTGTTCTTCCTTATAAAGTAATGTGATATTCAAGATGACTTTTGACTTTTAATTATGCGTGATCGCCGCTACTTTTTTTATGAAATTTCGTATTCGGTACTTGTTCGAGCGAGAGAATTGCGTACGACGAACAACGCACCAGAGATTAGAACGTTTTGCACGCGTTACTTCTTTTCAGCTTATCGTGCATCATTCGTTGCGCAATTTCGGAACTTGTGAGTTTTACTACCGTCGCGTGGTAATGGTATGTTTCAATCGTTCGTCATCTTTACGCAGCCTAACTCGCGACTTGCAATAGGTCACGGTAGTACCCCGCACGTGCGCTTCTTCCTTTCCTATCAGTTTCATCCGTATATTTTACAATTTATAGAAGGACGATATAATCTCTCTGAGGACTAAAACGTACGTAACCGCTAAATTGGCGAAAGGACGAATGTATCGAATTCGAAATGTACCTATACCGAGCAAGGCAGAATGAAGGATATAGGCTCACCTTTCGACAAATCGCTCATCATGTGGTAATGGGCACTTGCACCACCCGCGCTTTCCCCGAAAATGGTCACGCGATTTGGATCACCACCGAAGACGGCTATATTCTCGTGTACCCAACGAATGGACATTGCCTGATCCTTTAATCCGTTATTTCCAGGACATACTAGATCCTCCGTGCTCAGGAATCCTATTGGCCCGAGCCTATAGCAGATTTTCATAAGTTTAACGAACGTTGATAAACACGTTGGCATTGTTCAACACCGACGAATCGATTCACCTGTAATTTACGGCGACGAGAATCACGTCGTGATCCAATAAGAATTTAGGATGATAATAGTCGGAATGACCGGCGCCACAGACCCATCCGCCACCATGCAGCCAAATCATAACCGGATATCCTCCCTTTAATTTATCTTCCGCAGTGGGCACTTTCGGTGTGTAGACATTCAGATAAAGACAATCCTCGTCACCGACGATCGCATCGTCGTAGGTGAAGATATTTCTTTGAACACATATGTTGGCATCGTCTTTAGCCGATCGTACTCCATCCCAGGCAGCTGCCGGTTTCGGAGCCTACAGACCAAGCAAACAAACGCGCGTTGTTGTTAAAGTACGCTGCCCCTAGCCGTTATAGTTATCTTTCTTTACTACAAGAGATAAAAAAGTTCTCAACTTGTCGAGCTTTATTATCGTTGATAACGTCTATTGATGGTTTAACGGTAGCGTATACTACGTGTATAACGATAGAAGTCGTTTTCTAAATAAATTACGACGTAAACCTTAACCGTTTCAGGCGTGATGTAAATCCGTAAATTTGATTTGCATAAATAAATATTAAACTATTGCCGAAAGTTCGTAGAAACTAGCGGAAATGTTTTATTTAAATTAAATTGCCTATTTAAATATATAATTACAAGGTTGGATATATAAATGAAAATAGATTTGTAGTTTATGGATAACGAAAAAAAAAAAAAAGAAACTATATCGTTGCTCGACACGTTACAGTCGAATGTCGAGAATTCTTTGAATTTCCGTTCCAACGCTTGGCTCTGACGAGCAGAATTCTCGTATTATTATTTATTGCAGACACATTTCATCGAATTATGCTATCAAGGAAAATATCGCGGTATTAGGAAATCCTTTATATAATTCGATGGTACGTGTGGCTACACGTACCGGGAAAATCTTTTCAAGTTCATGACTAATTTGTGGATTCGCGTTTCAGAGGTAAAGCATAAGATACTAAAATGTATAGCACGATTTTCTACAATACGTGGTTCTTCTAATTGAAAAACCGTAATAATCGTCGAACTAAATTCGCTAACAAGACTCTCAAATAAGATTCAAGATCATCGTGAGAAGATCTGACGGAAAGTTTCGCCTTTAGAGATATAGCAACTTACCTCGAATCTGAGTTCTCGAACAGGTGGAAGCGCATACGGTATGCCCCGAAATCCGGCGAATTCCCTGCCCTTCCTTGTTCTCATAAACAGACCCGACAACGTACCATTCTTTACTTTTACCAGCGGTGCGTTGGCTGCGATAAACTCGAACAAGCAAACGCACACCAAACAGAATTTCAACAGACTTCTCAGATGTCCCGTCATCTCAAAACTGACCGAAAGAATCGCGCGAACACCGTGTGTGCCACCGCTTTTGTATCAAACTCTTCCTATCGGTGTGCTGTAGAAAAAAAAGAAAAAAAAAAGAAGGGGAAAGTAGAAGCAATTACGAATCAGCGATCATACGTATAGATGATAATAACCGTGATGAATATAATGACTTCTGTAATAGTCGGCAATTTTTACTTCTAATTATACCCCGGAAAATACTGGATCAAACGTAGCGAAAGCAACTGTCCCATGGATATAGTCGCTGCGAGAAGGCTACTCGATTAATCTAATTAATAATTAACGATACGACGGACGGCTAATGACTCGAGCGAAGCAATGACACACGATAATTGGCGCGAAGCGAATATGCCGAACGAATCGCTCTATCATTAGTCGAACAGATTTCTTATTAACGAGTCGCGTTGTTCTTTTATTTCGAAAATGCTTCTAAATACTGGACAAAAAATTGTATACGTACGATCGTAAATAGGTGATTTTTCGTTCGTTGTGTAAGCAACGGAATAAATTTTAACGTTACATACGATCGGAGTGAAACGCGTGTACGATTCACGAAGGCAAAATTACGACTGTTTCAGGTGAGAGTCGTTCCTCTGCTCGTTAGTTCGATCATGTTGGGACGTACTCTTCAACACTCACGCGGTCACACGTATCTTAGTCATTATAGGTATTTCCGGTTGTTTCACTGGAATCGGTAATAGTTGTTTCTTGAACATTTACAGTTACTGCGCGGTACGACCTTTTCGTTAAGATACGATACTAACATCGGAGGTAATATATACGGACTATCTACAAAACCATAACGTGAAAATGATAAACGGGATGGCACAGAGGCAAGAGGACGCCTCCCCTCCTTTACGCCTTGCATAACACTTTCAGACGATATCTGTGTTTATTTGCACGATTGCATTGGGTCTATAGAAAAGTAACAATAAGTATATTCAAATTGTTCAGTATTTTACTTTTTAATTACTAGTTGTATCTTTTTCAAAGTTAATTATCCTCTTTCGTTAAGGTTTGTACGTAACTGTGCGTACAAGGAAAGAACGGACGAAAAAAATTCTAAAGAAACAAGGAGCTATAAATTATAGCTTGGTATTAACGACGATAAATATAACGCAGCTAAAGAAGCGTTGCATATTAACATCGAATAAAAATCGTAAGGACGTTATTTAGAGAATCGTTTTATAATTGTATGTACAAAGTATTACATAGAAACAGGGATTTAACAATAGTCCCATTTTGTAACATATTTACTTATAGCTCTGTATTTGTAATATTAAAAATAAAAAGTTTCTAATACAGAACATCGGCTTTTATGGGATTAATCTATCGATACGTAACACGCGTATAATCGATCTAGTGGGAATAGCTTATCCTACAGAAGAAATAATTAACTCGGCAACGTCTGCGTCTTGACACAATACGGTAAGTTGCATCGTTACTTGACTGTCCGATATCGCTAATCTTGCTCGAGCAAGGACTTCTTTCCCTCCTCTGAAAATGCCATTCAGTAGTAAATTATGCGTGGCAGCACCAGATTGTACTCGATTGGTTCGCTCTACGGCATCCAAGCCCAAAAATCCCGTGAGACTTTGAATCGCTCCTTCCAAACTGTTCACCGATGAGCCTAAAGCAAACGTTTCTTCCAGCTTGGTGAATCCTCCCGCAGCCGCTGCTTCCCACGCAGCACCGAAATCTAATCCTCTGTTTCCGATTCCTCGAATTTGATCAGCCAACGTCACCTCCAAATCCTCTAACTAGAAATCGCAATTGTTTTTCTTTAATAAATAAGTGCCAGACTTGTCGTATAAAGAGCAAATAGAATTTAATACAACGTTAATAAGAATGCCCTCGGTTTTGCCGTATTAATTGTAATTATAGATAAAGAGAAACTATGCACCATGTATTCATCGTTGTATCCTTGATCGGCATCTGGAACACCCGTCGCAGGGTCGCAATCACGAGCTACGAATCGCAGGGTTGTTGGAATAGTAGCAACAGTGGCGTAAATGTCTTCCGGATATTTTAATACTGTATATGTTGTACCAAGCTCGTTGTAAGGTAGACGAGGGCATGGAACTTCGCTCACGATCGTATAGCTAAAAGCAGAGAAAATATCGTCTTTCGGAAAATGAGATATCTCAAAAAAGAATATACTCCGATATAATTACCCTTCGGGTGCTTCGACAGCTACTCTTACATCCTCGAGTAATTGATCGGAAAGAGTATTTACGCAATCGAATTGCAAAATAAGGAATTCCGTGAACGTGTGCTTAATGCACTTAACGTTGTATTCCGTTTCCGACTCTGTTAATTCAGAGACAGGCGAAGACTTAAGCAACGAAGAGTCGCGAATAATGTTAGCCAAATGTGGTATTTGCGACAATTTTTCCATGAAGCTCTCCTCACGCGTTAATCGAGATTGTTGTTTCACGGTAGTATGTAGTTCTACTTGTGCTGGTTCTTCGACCGTTTGCGCTGGTGGAATCTGTAACGCGAACATCGACCGATTAGACTAGAAAGCTTTTGAATTTCGGAAATTTCAAAGTTTGGATTAATTACCTGCGAGATGTCGAATGGTTCGTCCATCGATGTTTGCATATAATTTCGCAAAGCTCTCTCCAAACTGGGTACGGAGAGAAGAGGAGGCTGTACCAAAGGCAAAATAGTTGGTTCGTTTTGTTCCTGTAGAATAGCGCAATAATAAGCTGCACGATCGCGAACTTCGTCGTCCGAATCCAATTGACAGCGGGACAGAAGAACTAGCACGTTTGGTAGTAACGGAGGACATGCCGCTGCAAAACGTGCTAAAGCGGTAACTGCGGCTGCGCGAACGCTGGCACTTTCCAGAATCACACGATTGTAAATGAAGCGAATATATCGGGATGGTTGTTTCGAAGTTGGCCCTTCCTGACCAAGTAAGTGAAGAATGCGAACGGCGAGCGAGTTATGCTCGCAATCTTCGATAAATTCGCAGAGATGAGCTAAACCGGCTTCCTTCGCCTCGGCATTTACTTCCATAACAGCTATTATCGTATCTGCAATTGCTGCTTTGTATTCCAGTCCTCCCTCGTCTCTTAGCATAGCAGAGAGAAAGTTCATCAAAACTGTGTGTTTCCTAGGGAATTTTTGACATAGAGCTCTATCGAAAGAATGAAACAACTATGTAATACAATATTTGTCTATACGAGTGGAACTAATTGAAACTAACTATAACGTTACCTTATCGCTTGTACAACTACAACCTTAAATTCATCAGAAATTTCAGATACAAAGGTGGCAATTTGTTTCATCAATCGATCAACCGAACTTTCCGCCCCAGTTTTTAATAAGGTGGTGATTGCCAACGTAGCGATAGACCTGTTCGAATCGGTAATTAAGTTCTCTAAATCTAAGTTGCACGCGGTAACTGCCGTTGGATGAGACATGGCAACTTTATTCAAGGTTCTAACAGCGGCGAATCTCAATGCTGGTTTCTGAGATCCGCAGAATAATTGGAGGACGCTAATAGCAGGCGCTATCTCTTTCGTGCAACTTCTTCCAAGATTGATCAAGGCATGCGCCGCTTCGTATACCACCATCTCCGACTTATGACGTAAACAAGATTCTATAAATCCCAATAGTTCTTCTCCTTTGTCGACTTCGTCCAATAATTTACACGCCATTCTAATCAACATACAGGCTGCGTAAGGGCTTTTTGGACTTGTTCTCATAAGCTTGGCGACGAGCTTAATCACGGCATGTTTATCTGCTTTACGTGCTTGATACAAGACACCAAGGGCATGGTACTGAACCATCACGTTATTAGAATTTAATGCTTCCTGAGCTTCGTTCGCCCATCTACGTGCTACATCTCCAGAGACGTTGGTCAGGTGTAAAGAAGAAACTAAAGCCGCGCTGGAAACAGCAGGAGAACGATCTACTATAGCTTGTTTCATATAACGTTCGATAGCTGCTATCATTCCACTGTCGGTGATGGTACATAACGCTCTTATAGCGGCAGCTCTGTACAAATCTTCTTTCCCGGTCATATCCTTGGTTAAACTCGAAGTAACTATAATTACATCTTCTGCCAGAGAACTCAGTTCCTTGATACCTAGATAGACCAATCTTCTCAGGACAACGTCCCTGGACTGAAATAACTTGGTCATGGCAAAAAATGCTTCTGTCGCTTCCATCGTACCCAACTGTTCTCCTTGATTCAGTAGGTATAAGATTTTGGTTAGAATGTGCGCGCATTTTCTTGGGTTAACCGGAGTGTCGTTGAAGGTACGAGCCTCCTGAAGAACGGTTGTCTTTTCTAGGTTTTGGAAAGGATTTCCCCCACCTATTAACACAAGAATCGCATAAGCAGGTATACAGACACGTTTATCGTACATGCATTACTCGTTCGAAAAGTACGTATAAACGTCTATTTCAAAAGAATAAAAATCACGTTACGTGAAACAAAAGGATTCATCGAAGGAAAATTATCTTCCACGACGAGCGGTAGTCTAAATCTGTTTACAAGGAAATGTCACAAGGATAAGACCGATCCGTTTAATTTCGCATAGAAACTTAAACTTATAATAGTACGAAGGGAACGATGTTTATTTATGATTACCATCTTCTTCCTCCTTCTTATCACGTTTAAAAGCGTTCATTTTGTAAAGCCACTGTCAGGAAATTGGAAAATAGAAGACACGTCACCTCGATTCTTTCACATGGGAGCCATAAGAATGACCTCCGCCATATTGCAACGTCGAAAAGTCGAAGCTAGACGTGTAATTCAGATGTCGCAGTTACACGGTAAGTAATATCTACCGTCGATAAGATCGTACTCCCTCAAGATAAAACAGGCGGAAATCGCTGTACAAAATCAAGAACCAAGCGAATTATACGACGCGTTCAAAAATGTAAAACGAATCTGTTACCATAAGATTCGATTTGCAAAAAATAAAGTTAAGAAGATAAATTGAAACAAAAGCTCTCGAAGGAGGTCAAGAAGCAGCGATCGAATCGATTTTAAAGGAAAGAAATAAAATAACTCAAAACGCAAATAGTATTTCACTCTGCTTTTTAACACAATTTCATAGAGCGGTATACAAATAACGATTTCTTATATAAAATCTTATTCTCTATACAACAACCACAACTTAAAATTTCGTCGAATCGGCGCAAGACCGAACGCATAGAAGGCGTTACCCGTAGCCATATTCTTATTTGTACAACAAAGTCGCGTCCCGTCGGTATTTCTGTATTACCACATCATTCGTCGGAAGAACAAAAACTTCTACGGTTTAACACGCTTTCCCTACAACTGATAATAGCAAGTCCAATGTTCTTTGGCACGTAAAAACCATATTCTTCAATTTAATCCTCTTCCCCGCGTCATTACTTTCACCGTATATATATATATATAGCTGACGAACGATCTATCTACAAAATCCACGACGAACGTACCTTACTAACGATTAACGTATTACGATTAGGTAATTCTCTTCTTTATCTCCGTATCACTCTGCGATTTGTACAATTGTTTCAAGTCGGAAATCGTATTTCTCTTGTCATTCGATTGCGAACTTTGTCTTATCCTTTGTACGGTTTGAATTTTCGCGGGCGTCGACACGTTCTTCTCAGCCGAAGCGTCTCCCGAGGACGATCGATCCTCTGACGACTTGCTCATATCCTTGCTCCACTTGGTTAGCCATTCGCTGGCGACAGTCTGATAGAAACGAAAAAAAAAAAAAAAAACGGTCGTTACATTTTATTTTCATATTTCTGCGAAAGATAACGACCGAGTTGCATCGCGGTCGACAAGAACAAGCAATTAGCTAAAATTACGTTTTTGTCGTCGTTTGCTGGCGTAGCCACTGCATTCGACTTCTTCTCCGTCTTCTTCAATCTATCCAATTCCTTCTGTAATTTGCGCTCCAACTGGTACTTGGCCACTGCCTGAGCCAGCGATCCGAGCTCTCCTCTCATCGCCGCGCTGAACATCGCCTGTTTAGAACGCATCGACATCATCGCGACGCACGTTCAGCAAAGAAAACGCCGACTACGCGATTAGAAGATCGTTTCTACCAAGATACTCACGTCTCGACGTCTCTTCGAGTCGGCATTGCTAATGGGCTCGGTTTCCGTTTGCGGTCCCAACTCAAACAGCATCTGGAAGTCCGCGTGTTCGCCAAGCCGGAAACCAACGCCTATCCTCGAGTCGGTACCTGTCGCGAGAATCGACACAAGAAGAACAATTCCGGTTAATCGGGCGTACGATTCGGTTCGAACCGGTCGCGCACAGGCGCGTCTCGAAAAGGCGAAACACGCGCGACCAGTGAAAGTACCTCGCGCGTTCGCGTCACGCGACAAAACTTTTATTTTTTCATGCGTATCGAAGCATTGGATTTTGCCGTGGTATTTCGGTAAACTCTGACACGGACAATTACACGTTTACCGTTTTTACGCAATCACCGGTTGGTTACCTTTCTTTATCGGTGGGATGTTGGAGTAGATGAGCGAAAGTATGGTGGGCAATTCCTCCGGAATAACGAGGCACGTTGCGTCTGAAAAGCAGTAACAACCGCGTTATCGCGCAATTTCTTCCTTTACCCCAGCCTCGCAATCCAATTATTCTATAAGAATCCTTTCATAGCCGACCGTCTCGCTCGTAAAGACGCTTTTGCGCCAGTCGAGCGGACTATGATCGAGGATGTTTGCGACATTCGGGGCAATTGGACGTAAGTAGGCGAAGGACGCGGTACGTACGACACGCGTATACGTAGGAATCGACACTTACGTTCGCAAAGAAACAGCAGGATACACAGCTTCGCTGGGATGTCCTTCGTACTCCACATCGTTTACATCAAAGAACAGATCTTCCTCTCGTATACTCGCAGTGGGCGCGTAATCCTTGTTCTAGGGGGCGGATCAATTGACTTTCCTGCCACCGATCTTCTGTAATTAAAATCGTCGATCACGAACCATCCTGCCGATCTTTTTCGTCGCGCTTTGTATTCTTTACGCGACGAGACAAAACGCCAACAGCGCGCGAACAAACGTTAAACGTCGAGCGACGACGTTAATTGGAAATCGAAGAGAATCGAAGCAGCGGGGAAGAACGCGAAGACGTTGGCCGATTCAACGGTTCTCGAAGACCGCGAAAACGTTGTCCGACTAGACGCGCGATCGATGGTACTTACATGAAAGTGAAATCTAAACGTCGGTCTGGCAGGTAACACGGCGTCGAGCCTGCGTACTCCAGCGAACGCGATAGAATGCAATCACGTTCCTTGGCAGCGCCGGTGCGAGAAAGAGCTCTCGAAAGAAGTGCTCGAGTGAAAGGAGACGTCGGATCGAGGATCGAGGTCACCGTGTCCGAACGACCGTCGATCGATCGGGGATGAACTCTCTCTCCGTTTCCTCGTTGTTTGCCCCTTCCTCCACGGGAGCGCGCCCGTTTGACTTTTCGGCGCGACGCGTCTCGTTTGTACCGAATTTTCTCACTCTTTTCGAGCACCGACCGATTCGACGAACGCCATTTTCCCAACTCGAACTTCGCTTTACGGAAATACGATGGATTTTACAAGTTCGTTCGAACGGAAGGTAAAGTATGGAGTTTTCGAAACGGGTACCTGCGCGCACTTTTATTCAAATACCACGTTGCTCGGCCTTTTGCGCTACTCGCACGAGCTTCGTTACCGCGAGACTATTCGCTTCTCCGATCCGCGAAACCTCCACCGACTCCGCGTGGCGTTACGCTAAATTATGTGAAAGATTCTGGCGAAATTGTCGTATCGCGTTAAACGGTAATTTTCGACGCGAAACGACGACGCGATAGATTCTCCAGAGGCAGGCGAAAGCCCGCAGCGACTCGAGATTCCCCATCGTTCGAGAATTTGCCCGGAAAAGCATGGAAATTATATATTCGCTGGAAAGTGAAACTACCTGGTGGATCGGTGTCATTTTCAATGGCAGCTATAGAAACGACCATCCTGTTCCTCGTATTCGCTCGACTACCTTTTCGTCGAATACCATCCGAAATAGCGAACCACCGTCCCCCTACCTTTTTCACCTTATCCGTCGTGTCACACGGTCCGGCATTCTCTCGTCGAGCGAGATATCGATGAATTTTACGCAATCCGATTGCGCAATTCGCCAGCGGTACGTTTCATCGAAGAACAGCGACATTGAGACTGGCGCGCAATAATCTCGTAATACCGATCAGTACGTACGATTATCGAACCTTTTGGTTTTCTCGAAATCGACAGCGTATAGACGAAAGACTTGGACAAAGGCAGACCGTAAACAGCAGACAGGCGACGTTGGCTTCGGGGTTTTCGGTTATAGGGTAACACCGCTAGCGCGCGGATCTGCACCAGCTCGAACTATATTCCTACTCGTACTTACACTTCTGTATTAAAATATATTTTCTACCTTACGATTTATCCACGCGTTTCTCTCTTTATACATCCGATAACCTCGACAATACGAATATCCGTGTGCGCGGGAAAAAGCATCGCTTCGGTGTAGCGACGCAACCGGTTGAACTTTACTCGACGATCGTATACACGGGACAAGAGTAAAGAATCGTTTGGAAAAACTTTGAGAAAAGAAGAATCTTCGTCTCTTCGAGCGACGTTGCTCTCGACGATTTGTCGTATTTCGATGGTCGGCGAGGTAAACGAGCGATCGTTGCGCAGCCCGTAACGATCGAGCGACGTACCTGTGAAACTTTCTGTTCCACTATACAGGTGTTTTAAGTCGCTCGTACCATTACCACGAGCCACTCGTTATCACGGAGAACAGTTTGTCAAACAGCGGATAATTTGTTGTCAGAAGGGAACGCGCGCGCGAACGATCTATCAACGTTCCTTCCGTCGCAATTTACGTGGCGCGTAAATCGATTTATTCGACGCGGCGTTCGAATCAGTGGATCGAGTTCTAATTTTTCAGGAGACCGTGAACGCTCGTTCGAGCTTACCGTACGATGCAAACGCGCACGTACGACGTAATACGTACGTAACGGACGACGTTCTGTTGAAAAATATGCACGATGGCATTGTCTATGGGCGCGCTCTATCATCGGTCCTGTTGATAGGCAAGGCGAACACAGGCGCGATAGCGCGCGCGTTATCAGTCGTAACCCACAGTTTCCTCGTTGAGCGTTCAGGTTTGCCCGCGCATAACGGCGTGTTACGGTAAAATGCCAACCAAGAATCGAATTCTTTCCGTGCTTTTCGCACGATCGAGTCTTATTTAGAAAACCGTGGCGAGAAAATCTGAACAGGACGGTTCGTATAGTGTTCGTAAATTCATTGGTTCCGAGCTATTCGTAAGGACATTCGTAACGATTACGTAAATCGTGTATTTAAACGAAAAATTAGCCGGTGAGTCCGTGAAATCGTCTTGGTGACTCGGACGTTGGCGCGTTTAAAACCGTTCGGCTTGGAGGAACTCGCACGAGGATCGCGTACAGCGCCGAGAGTCCACCAGCGATCGAATGGTCGATCGAATCGAGATCGAATCGATCGTTTTCCCATTGCTCGTACATTTTGTATGCGTTAACGTAAGTCGCGCACCGGCGGCTAC
>NT_177694.1:730128-730319 GCF_000188095.3 Bombus impatiens | reverse complement strand
GGGCGGAGGTAGGTAGAGTAGAGTCGTCGAAGCTGGGGAGAGGGGCGCGTAGATAGCGCGTTACTCGTTCTTCCTTCTATGCAGCCGCGTACTTACGTTCGTCGTTCACCGGTAGTTGACGATCGCGCACCAAGTCACCGCGATCGATCCGTTCTTTCGGTCTGTTTCGTCGTCGTTTCGTCGACGACTCG
>NT_177694.1:702461-730106 GCF_000188095.3 Bombus impatiens | reverse complement strand
GACTCGCGAATGCCGTCCGATCGCGCGAAACCGCGAAACATCCTCTCGTCGTGGCACGCTGTCTTGGCCGAGTGAGTATCGTCCCGAGGAATTTGTCGAGAAACTCGGCGATTTTAACTTCTGTCGCGATGACGCGCGAACGTTCGGCTTCGCTTCGATCGAGCGTCTTACGTTCGACGGGAAGGATACGTAATATCCGGGAGGAAGGAGAACATGGAACCGCCGATAACGTTCCTCGCGACGTTGCTCGGCTGAAACGTTGACTCGAGACAAACGCTCAATTCGCCCGGTATACGCCATGTACCTGTACGCGGTTTTCTCGCACGGTGCGCTCGGTGTGCGTGAGTTTCCTCCGACCGACGCTTTATCCCGGCACGCGAGTGCAACTCGAATAAAGAGGAAAAAGATCGAAGCGACGGTGGCTGCATTCGGCTCGACGTGCTCCTCTACGTCGGAAGCTTCCTCTCATTTTTCTGCAGCGGTTAGAAACGAGCGCGAAAAGCACGAGTGTTCTCTGCGCGCATTTAACGCGACTTCTTTCTCCTCTTTCCACCGACGCGAGAATTGCGCGACAGATGTACGCAACGTGACGCGACACGCGAGTAATTTTCCTGCTCTCCGCGTCCACCGCCAGAAACACACCGTCTCGGATAAACGTTTGGGAATAATTTCGGTAACGTAGTGAACCGCATCGGGACCAAGTAAACCGTAAAACGGTGAAACTAGAAAGCCGACTAACCGGCGTTTCCGATCGATCGTCGATCGTTTCCTTTTGACATCGATCCGTAGTAATCTTGCAACGTTTCTAGTGAATGGTGCACGGTGACCTTTTTGGCCCATGGGGCCGAATTCTTATCGTCGTAGCGGCAGCGCTGGCCATCGTCCTTCTCTTGCTCGTGATCGCCTGTTTTCTCACGCCAGGATGCCTTGGATACGAATGCGTGAAAAGAAGTAAGCCCTGCCGTTTACGCCCACACACGTATCGCGTTATTATCACAAGCATTGCCATTCGTACGAGCTTTTGAGAACGTTCGCTCGATCCATACGCTCGAGTATCGCGCTCCCGATTAAAGCGACGAATCGCAAAGTTTCTTAAATTCTACTCAAGGGCTGCTCGTTCGTAAGTTGCGACGAAGAGTTTGCGTCGACGATTGCTCGCTTCGTCGCTGCGATGGAGCTACTCGAATACCGACGCGTTTCGTTCGTCGAAATTTATCAGTTTATTAGAGCGTATTTTATTTTCGCCACGCGTTCCATCTGCGATCGGAACGTCGATCTACGGAAGCGACGTGGCCGTCCGTGGCCGGGTGATCGTGTACTTTGTCGCACGAATACGCCGAGTTTACGAAACGAGGATGTAGCGCGACACGGCGCGTCGTTTCGTCGGCTGTCCGAACTCGCGGCCAGGCAATTGGCGTCGGTGCTTAGCGTTGATTAAACGTCTGGCGACTAAGCCAAGCCACCGGTATTTCGTTTTCTCGGCACGTCCGCGAGCTCTGCTTCCGCGCACACGTGCTTGTACATGAAACGCGTGCCGGGAAAAATAATCGCTCGTACGCCTCGCTTTTGATACCTTTCGAGCCAAAGGGCCTTCGAGCCTCGGCTCGATGATACGCCGACGATCGCTCGGTTTACCGGATGCTCGCGTTTGTCCACTCGCGGAACGCTGCTCGACGCGTTTCAATTGCTATGTGGAACGGAGATTCTTCGCACGCGTTTACGTAAAAACTAAAATGACAAGAACGCACGGATCGGTCGCGAAACTTGTCGTAGATCGTTTCTCCTGCGTTCGTTTTTATTACAGCGTTCGTTTCAGCTCGTACGTGTCGCCACGCCGATTATAAAATTATTCGTCCGTATGCGGAGCGCGATTCCTTTATTCCAAGCGACATTTGTCCAACGAAGAACAGGCTATTCGGCTGAAAGGAAGGAAGCTTAAATTCCTGCATGGTGAATCGCGAATCTCGTGTGTACGCGGCGGTTGATACATTACGCCATTGTTCGCACAGTTATATTTATACACACATGCAAACGACGACGTTTCCTTCGTTTCCTCCGCGACGTTACGTAATTAGGTATGTCATCCTGCAAACTAACTGCACACAGGTCTTCGATAGCGCCGCTACGAAAACGCCCATCCACCAGGCAACGCAAGAATTCGATAAATTCCGTTATCGGACGAGTATCTTTTTTTCCTCCGACAAAGAGTGTCGCGTCACCTAAATCGTGGTTACAAGTTCGATGAACTTGCCAATTAAAAATGTCGATTACTCCGCTTTTTAATCGCAAAATTAACCAGCTTTTACCTTTCACACGCGTTTATTCACCATGTTAAACGTTTCGAATCCTAGAATGCCGGTTGTTCGAACGTTTTAGAAATCGGCACTCGGCTCGCTACGTGTACCAAAGCGCAATTAGCGGCGAGCAATCGCGGCTGTTTACAAATTGCATAATCAAAGCCGAGAATAATTCTTTTCAGAGAGAGAAGCAAAAAGTGTGCCGTTGCGTGTCAAGAGCAAACAGAATGAAAACGTCAAGTTGAACGACGTCAGCTACAGGTCATGGAGATTGGGTAGCCTGTACGAAGGCAGCAGCAACGGTACCTTTCAATCGCTTTTCTTATCCGTTTTCTCTATCAGTCCGTCGTGTCCGATGCTCGCCTCCTCTTCGTCTTCTTTTTCTTTCAACCTGGCTAACAACGAGTTGATCAATTTTCGCGCAGGTACGATCGACGAGAACGCCAGTCCGATCGAGGGCAATTCCTGGAATTCCAACAACGCTCAATTCGGTTGCACCGATACCTCGTCCACCCTGGTGAGCTCCGTTAACCGTGCCGATTTTCATTTTAATTGGCCGAGATCGTGCTGCCTTGTTGATCCATTGGCGCGTGTTACGTTGCAGAATTTGGTGCAAAAGGACAAGCAGAAAGCCGAGAGGAAGCAAAAGGAATTCCCGACGGAACTGACGATAAGCCTGCAGTACTTGCCGCCCTGCGACGAAACTATCACCGGGAAACTCGTTATTGGTATCGAGGTATTAAACGCTTTCCTTTCATCCGATCCTCCTTTGTGCCTACTTTCTCGTCGGAATGGAAATCGAGTTACGAATCTCTAAGGACTCGCGACGTTCAACGGCCTCGGGTTCGTTTCGTTTCACTTCGCCAACGTTGCTCGATATTTCGTCAGCTGTGCCTATACGTACAGTTCTCAAGGCCGTGTTAACAACGAACGACGTAACGAATTTCTAGCGCGACAGACGAAACGCACGGTAGCTCGATTCGTATCGAAAGAAAGGCGGGTAATCGCGAGATCGATCGACATCTTCTCGAACGAAAGAAGAACATTTAAGCGTTGCACTGCGTGCAGGCGTTATCCGGCCTTCCTCCGAAGCAATACAACTGCACCTTGGAACCGTACGTGGCTCTGAACATAACGAAACAATCGTGGAATCACAGGAACCGACAGAAATTACACAGTTTCCGCACGAGGGGTGTCAGGCACACGGCGAGCCCCGTTTTCAAGGAAACGTTCGTCGTGGCGAACGTAAAGCCTCACGAAGTTAAGGTACGTACGTTTTTATCGCGCCAATCCTATCGTTGTTTTAACTCAAGGTTAAAAAACACGTCACTCGTCAAACGCATCTACCGTGAAACTCGCGCGAACAAAGTATATTTTACATAACGAACGAACGTTTAAACAAACGTATCGACGTCGAATACGTAATTTTGCGCGAATAAAACGGGCTACGAAGATCGAACGCGTTTCTCTATTTCTCTGGAAGCGTTCGCTGCGTTCGCCGCGTAACACGATCGTTTTTTCCTTTTTAGGAATGGATTCTCGATTTTGCGGCGTACGATCGCGACAGATACGCCAACGACACGGAGCTGAGCACGCTGAGGGTGTCGCTGAAGGAGGCGAAGCACGTTCTACAGAGTCCAGAGATTCACATGTTCAACTTCAGAATGAAGCAGTCCAATTTGGTACTGGCGTAAAATATATCAAACGTTACGATTCTACCTCCTTCGATTCCTCTTCGCTTACACCACGTTCTTTGTTACATGTTGCAGGCGCTTGGGAACATTTTATTAGCTATTAGTTATTTACCCACAGCGCAGAGACTGACTATAAACGTAATGAAAGTACGCGACGTGAAGTTTACGCCACCGGTGTCGTGTTTAAACGACTTTAGTAAGCGCCGCACGTAAACTTACTCGCATCTTCGTTTTTCTTCGTGCTTTGTTATCGCTGCTCGTTGTTTCCAGGTTTTTACGTCAGGATATTGATGCTCAATGGAAGGACAGGCCAACGAATGAAAAAGAAGAAGACCCGATTCGTCGTTGCGAATTCGCACTCGGAGTTCAACGAAACACTGACGTTCGACGTATCGTACAATCAATTGGACATAGTGCAGTTTCTCGTGGTATTGCGCGGCAAAGTGCGTATCAATTTTGATACATTTTACGAATGAAATGTCGCGTGACTGGGAAATATTTTAGGCTGCGCCTGCCGAACCTGTTGCCAGCACCGTGGAGCATCCGAGCGACAGCGAGGATTCGATAACGTCGGTTCAAAAGTCGAAGGACACTTCCATCGGTAAAGTTGCGCTTGGAAAGGGAGTCAGAGGGTCGACAGAAAGGCTACACTGGTTCTCCGTACTTCAAAATCCTAGAAAGCTAGTTACCGTATGGCACGTATTGAAATAACGACCGAGGGACAACAACGGTAATACGGAAGGTGCATAATCCAACGTTATTGCTCAAACTGTCTATAAACGTGCATACTGCTGTTACTATTTCAAGAAATTTGATAACGCGATACGAAAGTATATTTGCACGACCGTTCTATGCGTTTACCTTCGAGTGACGCAAAGGGACGATGTTCTGATATCGTATCTTCCTATAAACGTTTCCCCCAAGTCAGAGACAAAGACGCTTGCGTTAAATAGTTAAACGGTTAAGCAGTGCCATAGTCGGTAGACGACTAAAGTTTGCAGATTTACGTCGAAAACAGGAATCACGTAGAGATACTTTGTTCGATCAGTTTATTCGAAACTACCTGAATTTTCGATCTTTTATTATCTCCTTTTTGTTTTTCGGAGATGTAAATTCTTAGCGCTCGAGTAATATTCATCGGTTTCCGTAGATATAGTATATTTTGGGCAATAACGTTATATCGTACGTTATACGTATACACGTAAACGTGTAAAACATACTTCTATATTTATTTTGCAATTTCATAACATATACGATAAATACATATACGTTTTAAAAGTGCAACCAAAGATCGCGAAAATTGTAAATGTTATAAATATTTGTTAATATATCGAATCTTATTTAAAATGTAACGAAATAAATAGTACTAGATATGTTCATAACCGTTACACGTTTTCCGTGATTATCGGTTAAACCGTCTTTTTCGATTTCCATTTAATCGCGTAAGAAAATAGAAAAAGAAAAGAACGCGTTTGAAATATGGCGGGTTTGGAGAGCGAGCGTTGCAAAGTTCCGGTGTCGCCGACAGAGGGCGGTAGCGTCGCTTCGGTCTCGTAGCAACGTCGAAGAGAGGGGTGCCCGGCCAGTCAGCTTCAGTCTGTTTCGTGACTTGTGAGTGTGTTGTGTTCGTCCTCGTCGTATTCACATTATTCGGTTATCCCTTTATACGTCGCGAGTTTAGTTACATTACCTGAGAGAAGTGTGTCGTGTACGAGGAGGCGGACGTTCGGCGAACGGTGAGTAACCGATTTGTTCTATCGACATCCTGCTCGATTTCCTGCGAGTCAGAGAGCGTTACGTTGGAAATGTAACCTCCAAAGGCGCTCCCGGGGTCCTTCCACGTAGAACGATATTTAACGCGGCTATCTTTCTCGGATCGTATTGTACGCGTCGCTATCGTACGAAACACGGTATCGACGATTTAACGCCGCGATTGGAAAACGAGCAGCCGGCTTCGCCAGTCGCGAAATCCATGTTTGAAAAGAACGAAGTATCGAAACCGCTTCTCGCGGTAATGTCAACCGTTTTTGAATATCGTCCAATAGCAACGCTCGGATTCTCCGTTCGAGATGCTTGAAAACTCCTCGAAGGCCACCGATTTCCCGAAAGCCGAAGCCTCTCGCGATCGAGTCGTCGACGCAACATTTTGATAACATCGTTTGCGAGTAAATTGCGCAAAGATTTCCATAGTTCCGTTGAAATCATCCGGTGTTGGAATTCTCCGTTCACGTGCTCTGCTGTCAAGCTACACAGAAAAAACGAACATGTCGACTACCTGTGCACTTCGATCCCCAACGAATCGAGTTTGTTCCGAGCGTCCGTTGGCCACGTCGCCACCCCTCTCTGTCCGTTTCGCTCCGACCAAAATGATTTTAACGACTCGCCCCGAGCTTAAGGTATCTCCGTTCGGTTCTCTTCGAAATCTGTCTTCTCTTACCTATCCGCTCCTCGCCATTACGTTAGGTTAAGTCGCGATTCTCCCTTCGTTTGAAAAGAGGTTTCATGGCGCAGCCTTTCGCATCGCGATATCCCGTATACTTTCGCGGTAATCTCGATCAAGCATCTAAGATCGCTGTCGGTAATGAGACAATACAGTGGCAAGGAAAGTTACAAAATAATCGGATGCCGTTATCGAGAATGCGTGGGCAATTAACGCGTTTCCGAACGGTTAGTACGTAACGTGCGCCAGGTTGTCGCAACGGTTCACGCGTATGGTGTCGCAGATGCGTTATGCGTTCGATTACGCGGGAGGTCCGTCAGCCGATCACCGCTTCCAAATTATGCGTCTACGCACATACGTGTATATCTATAAGTAAATAGCCACGAGCGTTCTCTCATATATTCTGTCATCGGCGAAGAGAACGTCGTACGTTGTTTTTTCGAGTGCACCACGATACGGCTGAAGGTATTATCGATCATCGAGAGCAAAATTCAGTTGAAAAACAAAAAACGCGCACGCACCCGTTCCTTGATTGCTCGTAAATTTCGATCGCCGGTATAGCGAGATTGGAATTTTATTCGATTCCGTTTCTTTCTGTATTTTTTTCCCCCTCCGAGACGAACGAACGTTGGTTTTTGCGTTCTGCTCTTGTTTATTTACCTCGGGACGCTATCTGCCGCCGGCTTCGGTTCGTTTCTTCGGAAGCAAATTCGAGACGACGGCGATCGCGTGCGATCGGTCATTTCGTATCGTGCCTTTCGGTTACGTTACGCGAAAACGACGTAAACGCGTCGCATGGCAACGGTACGCGGGACACTTTTGACAGCTTAGCGGTTCTTCCATCTCCGCGAAAGACCGTCGTTGGCTTTGTTGACGTATCACGCGAAGGACGTCCCGCGGCTGTAGCAAAAAAAGAGCAGAAGGAAAAAAAGGTAGCGTGTAGCTTCCCGTGCATCCTGCAAATACGTACGTATCGGTAGCAGTCGCGGTGTCCGACGAGGATCGTCTATGATTCGATTTAACGACGCGACGCTGGTGTACCGGCTATTATCGGCGCCGAGGAATGTCGACTAGGTAACTCGATCTTGCGCTTATTATCGATATCCCAACGTGGTACATGTTCAAACGACTATACCTACATCGTGCACCGTTTGACGACACCGCGGCAAATTTGTACTCGTCGCGGGTGCCACACATGCAACCTGTAAATTGCAGGAAGCAAGTATGTACATTTAGCGCGGCGAGTAAGCGCGAAGAAATATCGTATCAACGCGCGTTTCGCTAACGTTGCCGTCGGTATACCGGTTTACCCGTCGCATTTAGAAGCTCCTGCGGAACAATATATTTATCATCGTGCTTTCGTCAACGCGCGTCTCCTAATCAATTCTCGCACCTAACGACATTGTGTAACAAGTAAACGAATACGCAGCTGTCAGCGTTAATAACGAAGCTGTTTTCGTCAAATTTATTCGAAACACTCGCCACCCACAATAAGCACGCTTTGCGGTTAAACGTACGTACGATATATGTAGAGATATCGTTCCTGTACTTCGTTTGCCGCGCTTGCCATGTTTTTATCATCGAACCGTCCATTTCTAAGTCGGATTTCCGTTCATTTTTTGTACAGTTTAAAATACGAAACCAGTTCGTTAGCAAGCTTTTTTTTTACGCAACCATCGACGAATTAACGGTAACGAACTTTCTAAGAAATTGCCGAGCTGACTGCAGCTTGTTCCAGAAACAAAACCAAACGAAACGAAACTTTGTTACTGGAAGAAGGGGGTCGGGAAAAAACTGGTCGACGGGCAGTTTGATAGAGCGAGCCGTAGCGAGAGACGCGCGTTGCCCGGCGGTGCGGGTTGCTCGATTTCCCACAGGTTTTTTTTAGAGTCGATGCGCATTTTTTTTTTTCGACCGACGAGCTACGCCATGCGACACGCGGCCCTGGCTCATTGTCATGCAAATGATTTTTGCGCAACGACGAAAGAGGCTAGCGACGTGGACGTGCTCGATCTACGTACACGTGCATGGGAAAAAGATTCCGGAACGTCCACGCGTCTCTCCCAACCCTTTCTCCGCGTATTTGGGTTCTCGTCTTCTCGCCTGTTCCTCGCCGCTTTCCTTTTCCTATCGCCGCTCGTATCCCGACTCTTCCTCGTCTCTTCTCTCGCGTCGCTGTCTGGATATTTTAGTTGGTATTTTTTAGTAATTTCCACGAGTCAAACGCCCTCGTCCTTTACAATAGTATCACGGAAAACTGCGATATAAAGAAAACTCTGTTTCCACGCGAAAAGCTTTCGCAGGATATTTCAAGTGGCATGGGGTAATTGTCGCGTTTACTCGATCGATGGTGTATTTTCGACCAGTCGCGGAGGGGACGCGATCGCGAGGAAGCTCGTCAACGGGAGTCGTAAATTCCAGTTACGATTATAACAATCGACACCACGAACGGATCGATCCCCTTATTTCTTTTGGGATAATTGGGGTGATCGATGTGGTATAACACTGCGATTAACGGGTTGTAAATTCTACAGGGGGGTTGGTACAAGCGGAAAGGGAAGTGGAAAATATAGAATAAAAATTTGTCGTTCGAGGCTTTGTTTTCGAGAAAATCGACTTCTTTTTTCGCGTAGAATCACCCCCTTTCCGCTTGTACCACCAGTTACCGACCACCCTGTATATTTCCAACAACTTAATACAATGATGAGCTACGCCGTTACGTGTGATACAAATATCGTAGACGATTGTTTGACGGACGAAGACCCCATAGAATACGTTGACTGATCTGTAGGCGAGATCAAGCACGAGTAGATACGTCGATGACTTGGCAGTTGTCGACTCGATGCCAGAGTATTGACTGAACTAATCTCGTAGAAACAGTCGAGTAGACTCTCCTTGTGTCGTAGAAGAAGAAGTTGACTTTCCTAGTGTAGTAGAAGAAGAAGTTGGCTCTCCTGGTGTAATAGAAGAAGCGAAGTCCGTTATTACGGAGGAAAACTCGGTGTGGCTGTGCCTTTTCAACTAAGAACGCGTCAGGAAAGCGATGGCCATTGGTTATGACCCACGCTATCGACGTGGCTCGTTGGGTTCATGGGAAAAACCTGCTTTTCCTTTAGACAAATATCCGCTTTCTCCGTAATTTCTAAGAACGTGCGATAAACCCAAGGGCTGTTTTAAGGACCATCCGAAAATACTCGCAGGATTGGAGTTTAAGTTAAAAGGATTCTGTTTATGGTGGTTCCTTAGGTTTATCGAGGGTCTGCGTAACGACGCGCGGACCCTTGACGATCCAAGGACGTCGCACGGACCGTCTCACGCGACGTAATAGATGGTGTTACGATCTATCGGCTTGGCAACTAAGTGATCGCGAATTTTGTCGTTAGGTGGTATTGGCAAAATCCGCAATCACTTAGTCGCCAACGCGATATTTTACCATTCGATTATAGTCACGCGTTATCGAAATATCGCGAGTCTCGTTTATACCTGCGACCGTGGAAACGCGTATCTTAAACTCGTAGCCAATTGCGCGGCAATTACTCGCGACGAATAAATCGATGCAAAGTGCAACGACGCTCATAGCGGAGCTCGAAGGAAGAGAAGAGAAAGACGAGAAACGAAATCGAGTCGCCTCGCTACTACGATTCCTTGATTCGACAGACGAGGTGAAAGTTGGAAAATCGGGAAGGAAAAGTTTCCAACGTGGACGAAAATCCGTCGAATCGAAAAGTTCGACTCGAAGCGAAGCGTAACTTTTCAATTTCTATGTGAAAGTTGCCGGATCCTCCGCCGCTGCCGCAACAAAGTCGCAGCTTGTTGAATTAAAAAAGTTGTCGCTTGCTATTATCCTACGCGTTGTCTCGAACGTTTATCGAACGCGTGCCACGAAGAAACTCGAACGCAGAGAACGCAGCTTCCACGAGGATATCGTTCGTTTCCTCTTTTCGTACGCGAACGTCGTCGGATTGCTCGCGATTTTTCGATCGACCTCGCTTACGTTCGAGTCTGATCGTATCGTAGATCCGTTGCCATGTTTCGGAATAGCTCGAGAACCGCGTACACGTTTTTGAACAATAGCAACCGGCGAGATACCGTTGTTCGCACGCACGGCCATACCCGAAAACCCGTAAACAAATAAGCGTACGAGCCGCGTCCGTAAACTCGGCAATTATTCGTAATTTCTAGTGGAGAATGCGGCAGCTGGTCCGTGCTCGTTAATTAAACTCAGATTCCATAGAAAATCGAACTCGTTGCCGGGCCGACCCTGACGCTGATCGATCTAGCCCTTGCCAGCTGCAAGTATCTCTGCGATATCTGGATACGGCGACGCGCAGAACCGAAACGGCGCTGGAAAATTAATAACTGCGAGCTTTCGAACGATAAATGGAATAATGGGTCGTTTGATCGTACGTACACATATACGTGTATGGTTTAGAATGGCGTCCCGATTAGGAAAGCGGAGAGTAAGGTGTTAGAGTCGCGTGACTGTTCGGTGATGCATCGGGATTCGCGTGTGCCTGCGGTTGGCAGAGGTTTGCAAACGTCGCGAAAGCCATTTAAAACAAAAATAGTGGTCTGAAAATAGGCGGTCTCCTAAATACCATCGAACAATGATTGGCGCGATCGTCGTTCACGGATCAAGAGCGTCATCGTTACTATTTCGGTGGACGTTCGGTGGCACGAAAAAAATAATGTTTATTTGGGTTACTTAAAGGAAGAACAAAAAGCGGGGCTGTGGTCCACGGTCCGGCTTAATCGTCGGTGTGTCAACCGCATCCGGTACATCGATGTAATTCGTTTCTCCGGTTAAACGCTGCTTGCCCGGGGAAAAAGTAACGCGAGTCCGGTGCAAGCGGTTTCATCGCGGCTACAAAATCCAGCGGGACTACTGCGACTATTATGCTACAAATATTCGATGCGAGAAATACGCTAGTTTTTCTTCTCGCGATCGTTTCGATTCGATTCGCTCGCCAACGAAAAAAGCCGGGTAAACTCGCGATCGTTACGTTCGTATACAGGTTTTCTCCTATTTAAATTCGAATTCCAAGCGCAGACGTATTTTACGTCGCTTAGTTACCGATCGTCGTTTACGCGTTACAAGAACAAAGATACGTTGGACGCAACGGGACGGTCGCTACCGCGCGTTCGTCTTTCGAGTGGCACGTCCGTTCGAGCAACGACGATGACGCGTTGGCGATCGTAACGGCGACGGTCAACGTGTTACGTACGCTGTTCCCTCGTAAAAGCCCCGTAAAATTACGAAGCAGCTGCGTCGTTTCGTTCCGCCAAAAAACGGTGCATCGGAACGCGGTGGTTGGTCGCTTGGCTCGCGCGGGGGGTGAAACTTTGGAAAGGCTGGCTGGAAGCCCACGAGATTCTTTGCATTCGCGGCGTCTGATGACGGTTCCCGTTGCACGAGCAGCAACGCGCACGAACACGCGCGTTGACCATTTTACCGTACTTTCCGCTCGAGGATAATTCTCGCGCCCGGTTCCCAGGCCATTAAGCTAAATCCACGCTCGTCTCGCGTCTCTCGTCCCTGGAATCGTAACGAACGCTGGCTCGCCGCGAGGAACAGGGCACCCCGCGTTTACCAGAGCATCGGCGGAACGAGAATCCACTCGAAGAAAAAATTTGGGTCGCGGAAGTCGAACGTCGCGAGTCTCGTAATCTCCGATTTAAAGCGATTTAAGTTTTCCAGACCGAGCGTATCGAATTTCAACGCGTAAAAACGCTTTCACGCATTGCTTGGTTTACGCGATTCCAATCGTTTCGCGCGCGATACGCGACACTCGAGAGGAGAAGCACGCGCATAGGGGGTCGCTTGTGTCTGGAATACCGAGAAATCGTTCCAATCGACGATCCGTCGCGTTTACCAGCGTTTCGGAGTTCGTCGTTTCATCGATACGCGGACAGCGTACGACGACGGACGTCTCGAAGTGGAAATTCGAGAACGCCGATGCATAACTGGGTCGCCGTCGGCGGGCAGGTTGGCTAGAATGCAGTTTTCGATGTAGGCAGTCATTCCGCATTCTGTGCATCTATAAATATACACGTTCGATGGTATTACCCCGTAACAACGGTTTCATCGAACAACCGTTTTGCGTTTTACCGCGCTGACAAAAAATCCGTCTTGCGAAATTATTTCCAGCGGACGAGACGTTGCGTCGTTTTCAACGCGGCCTTTGTCTCTCGTTCGGAGAACGACGAAGTTTCGGTTTCGTTTGGGAATCGCGCGCGTTCCTTCGATACGTGGTATCTTTGTTGTGTTTTCGTTCGTTACGCGTAAGCGGCGAAGACATTAATTAAGTCGCGATTGACGTTGACGTCGGTAAGGTGACGTACGTCGTCGCCGAGAACTTGCGTTCTTGCGCGTAATCGATTCGATGGGAACGTAAGACCAACGAGAAAACTCGTTTCCTCCGAAGAGTTACTCGAGCGCGGCTAACTTTTCGATCCCACGAGACCTGCCGCGGCCGCGAAGTCCTTGAATTTTCTTCGCGTTGTTAAAACACTCTCGATGGAAGGAGCCAGTAATAGTAGAGCGGTTGAAAGTTGGGAGAACGGTCGGGAAATATCTGGCCGCGGTAATTCCGTATCTACTGGCTCGGGGCTAAAGTCGATAGCGAGACTTCTTTCTCCTTCTTCCTTTCTTTCTTTTCGAATTTCACGGCAGTTCCCACTTCGTACGCGGCTCGTTTCGTTTTAACGAGAAAACGCGTTCGCTGTATCGGCGCGGGTCTATCGGTAGACGCTCGCTTGGAAATTTCTGTACGCGCCCGCTGTTTCGCTTTTTACGCAAATGCGCCGACGTCTCCGCGAGGTTGGTTCGGTTTAAGAGTAGCGGACAATCGACTCAAAGATGGAAGACGCAAAGTCCACGCGTTTAACTCGTTTCGTATCTGTAGAGAATTGGATCGCGCGTAGATAAACAGTGATTTCCCGAGACAATTAGTCGATCGATGGCTCAATGTCGCGCGATAACGATAAGTTAACGAGCTGGACGCAACGATGAATCACGCGACGCTTCTTGGTTCGTCAGAGCGGAGAGAAGCGCGGTGCTCTCGAGTTGTGCACGCGTGCTAAAATTCCAGTTACTTCGTTTCCATCGAGTATAAACGCGCGTCCGTGTTACCGGCGGAGATAACGCGAGTCGGTGTCTTCAAAGCGGTCCGATCCAACGGCGACAATTGCCTCTGTTTAAATTTGCCTAGCGATTATCGGCGCCCGTTGTCGATCGTCGAACGCGCGCCTTCTTACCTAAACCGTATTGCGGATTTATCAATCGTATCGCGATTCCAGACGATCGCGAAGTAGCCAAAGTACACGCGCGTATCACGACGCGAGTTAGATAGAGCGCTCCGTAAGAGAAGCTAACGATCGGAACGTCGGCTAACGTAAGTGAAAGGAGAGCAGACAGAGACGATTCGTCGCTGCTGGCAAATAAATCTCAGCTGTGATATCGACGTGGATTCCGGGACAAAGGAGACCGAATTCTAGGGCAGAAGAAACGGCTGGCTTTCTTCTCGGACGCCAGTCGATCGATCGTCTTTTCTGCGATTAGAAATCCCGTGCTAATCCTTATAGAGCGAACCGCGCGAGCGTGATCGCGTTCGCGTTTCTCGGTGCATTTGTGCAGACGCGCAGCCATATGCGACAATGCGGGAAACCGCGCGCATCCACGCGGCTCTCGGTGTTAATGAAAAAGCCGAGGAAAAAGACACGAAGACCAGTTAGTTCCTTATATCGAGATCGAGCGACCGCGCGGTCGATTCGCGTCCGACTCTTTTACGAATACTCGCTTTATCGCCGTAAAAGGCGAATCTCTAGCCGGCCATGTTTCAGCCTTTTTCTCCGACTCGTCTTCGTCTTTTGCGTTTGTTCGGTCGATCCTCGTTCTTAGCGCGAATCTTCGCTCCGTAGCGCGATTCGTTGGCGCGGCCCGCGGACTTACGGAACCGCGGTACGCTCCATCGGTCGCGGATCGATCCGATTGAACTGCACGCGGTATATTCCGACAACGTAACAATCCTGTGGAGTAACGTTACGTTCGTAGGTAGAACGCGACGAAAGTCGTTTACGTCGATTTCACAGTCGTAAGAAACGTTTTGTTCGCGAGCGAGGCGCTGCAAAGGAATAAAAGAGCGAGGTAAATCTTGGCAAAGCGCGTTTCGCCGAAGAAACAATGAGCGACCGTCAACCGGAAGAAACGGGAAAGCCCGAGAATTCTTTTATTGCGCGATGACTCGTCCATGCGTGAAGCGACATGCAAAAATTTCTGCGCCGATCGTTCGCTCCGCCGCTCTTCCCGTGAATCAACTCGCGGTTTCTTCGCACCACGAACGCTCGTCTTCTCGCGAACGAAACTGACTGCCAGAGTACTTTTCTCGTTTCAGCGAAATTAATCGTAACATCGAAGCGGAGGAACTCGAAGGATGTTCCAGACCGGCGGCCGATCGTGGATCGTTTCGATTTCTCGCGATATATCGTCGGGAAGCTGCAAAGTCGACGCGGTTAAAATCCGTTGTTCGTTTTCGTTAGAATCGTGCACGCTTCGCCGATAGGTCTTCGCTGGCGAAATTATTTCGTTTCTCCGTGAAAGTTTTCGTCGTCCCTTTTTCCTCGACGTCTTTGCTATTTGTTCGTTCGTCTCGTCTCCGGTCCGCGCGACAGCAGCACCGAAATCGCTCGAGTAGTCGTCGAGGCGATAAATCCGCTGCGTCCTTGTTCGTTCTTCGTTTTTGCGCCAATAAATCGCTCTTCGTCGTACGCACTGTGCACAGCGGACAGCGCGAGTATTTCGATTTTGAGTTACGATTTGATCCTTTCCCCGGTGGAATCGAACTCCACCTCCGACGCTTCGAAATACTCGTACGCAGTCTTTTCTCTTCGCTTTGCCAGCGACGAACGAATCGCTCCCCTCCACTGACAGCTTTTCTAGCGGCGTGCACATTCCGCTGACTCGCGGATCGTCCCATCGGCATCGTCGACGGGCGAGCGAAACGGCCAGACGATTTTTCACGCAGCTCGTACGTTTTCCGCGGGACGTTTAAAGCTTGGGGTGCATTATTTTTAATCCGGCGACTGGCAGAAAGCGGCGTATAGCGCGTCGCCGAGAAGCGTCGCGCGAACAAACAGCAGGTTGCGGTCGATATTTCGCGAAACTCGGTGATCCGCGACGGCCGCGAGGCGAAGCTATCGGTTCGTCGAGGTGAATAACCGTGAACACACGCGTGCTCGTCGTAAAACGTTCGCCGCTGCGTCGCAGGTGCCGGCCGTAAAAACGCAGCGGGTTGACGCGCAACGTTAACGCGCGTTTCTTCGTGCGACCCGCAACGAAAGGGAAGGGAGACGAAACGCGACGAGAGGCACAGGACGAGGAAAACAGAAAACGGGGAATCGCGGAATCGTGAAACGACCCGCGTTGCAGCAGCGCTTCCAGGTTCACCGTGCGTGCGCCGCATAGGTGTGTACACACGCTCCCGTATAAACAGGCCGCGTATTTTTAGCGTGGGTCCGTGTCAGATTTCTCGACACTCGCGATACGCTGTAAACTGGATGGCTCGAGCGTACGCTCGCCAGGGGGATGGATGGATGGATGGATGGATGGTTGGTTGGTTGGCTGGTTGGTTGGTGATGTGGTTGCCATGCCTACGTCTCCCTCGACCCTCGTTTCTTCTCTCTCGATTCATTCACCCTTTCTATTCGCCCGTCTGTCCGTCGATACCGTCCGTCCACGTCGTTCGATATCCGGTCACCTCTTCGCTTCCTCCGCGCGCGCTCTTATCGTCATTTATGGTTTCTCGGTTATGCTGAGTCGGCGAACCCGACGATCTTGTCAAAGTCGAGTCGACCCCCCTCCTCCTCGAGCCGCTCGATGGGATTCAGCGTTTAAGACGCCAGCGGGCCGAAACGGTGACAGGACCGCCTCGCTTTGTACCGTCGCTCGAAGCGCTGAATTTTTTACGTTTAGCGATTCGTCCTCGGGGACCAACAAGCGAAACCTTTCGCGTTTCCTACTCTCGCTGCTAAACGCCTCGTCCGCTGTACGACACGTGACACTACCACAGTCGCTCCAACACGGTGCGAGACGTGGCGTCGCGAGACCTCGGCCTGTCGTGTTTCGTCTAAAGTCTAAAGTTACGCGTCAGCGTCCAGAAAACGGAAACTTTAGTCGGCCGATACGTTTCGTTTGGGCAGTCGGCCCATAAAAATCGTGTTTCACGCGCCGCGGAACTTACTTAGCGAGGGGTCGCGCGATCACGCGCGTCGAAAGAATACGAAAGCTTTTTAACGGTTTTCGACCTATCGAGCGCGACGTATCGACGGACGACGAGGAACGCTCGACACGCACGTCTCGATTTTCTTCGTACTCTGAGGCGACGCGTCCTGGCTAAGCAATGCTGGCCCTGACGCACACTTTTTACGCGCGTCCAGCAACAACCGCGCGACGTACGCAGCGCAGGAAAACGTAAATCGGGGCGAAACGAGGACGTCCGAAATATCCGCGCTTCCATCGATAGGTCGTACGTTTCTCGATAAATGCGCGCATTTTACGGATACGAGCATCTTCGTACGTATCTTCGCGCGAGAGACGAGTACCTCGTTACTCTGGCAGCGGTAAATATTATTGGTCAGATTTTTGCGGAATGGTTAGTTTCGAACCGCGTAAACCGTCCCGTCGACTCGTTTATACGTTCAAAGTCTGGCGTAATCCCGCTCCTTGCTCCCCACTGTTTGTAGATTTATTCCGTAAGACGCGGGTTCGCGTGGACTCTGATCGAAAATAGCTGGCATCGCGCGTCGAGGAAAAACTCGCGCTCGTTTCCACTCTGTTTTTCTTTCGTTTCGATAATTGGAACGCGATCGAGCGCGACTAATCGCTGTTTCGTCGCGTATGCGCGTGTCTCGTTCCGACACCTTCGTCCCGAATGCACGCGAGCCACGTTTCCACGAGCGATTTCATTCCGATATTTCTTTGTCGTCGCGATAACTCTTTGTTGTTCGTAATAGGAAAGACGCACGGTCGCAGCGAGATCGTCCGCTGAGATACACGCGTGCATTTACGTTTACGCGGAAACGATCGTCGATCAAGGATTTCCGAACCATTTCCAACGTTTCTACGTTTGCGTTGCACGTTCGATGGTTGGAGGCATGCGATTTACGCGACCAACGTTAATTAACGCAGATGCAGGCGATAAAGCTGTACGTCGTAACTTAGACGTTGGACGAAACGTCGATGGAATCGAAAACAGAGATGGAAATTCGTAAACAAATTTGGTCGGCTTAACCGGGGCTGTCGTCCCCCGGGGAACACAGACGGCCCAGGTTGCTGTGCTATTTCGAGGAAACAGCAACGGGTTGATGGCGTGTAAAAAAAAAGGGTGACGTTAATTAAAGGCTCGACGTAAATCACGGCGAACGTTTAAACGCCTTTCTCCCTTTACGCCTTTCGTCGTTTCGACGCTGCGTTTTCGGTTTCGATGCAAGCCAGGACACCTTTTCGACGCGACCAGGACCTTCGTTTGCGTACGAACGAATACGACCCGTTTATCGATTAACGGACGAACGAATAACAAACGTATAATCTTGTATGGATGTCGGCATTCGTTCGAGCGAGAATCTCGGACAAAGCGGCATTTTCGAATCTGTCAGCGACGCGATACCGAGCGGCAATATCGCATAACGTCGAAAGAATTTTGTATCTCGCGAGCGAAACAAAGGATTGCATTCTATATTTGGCGAGATTTGCACAACGAACCAGACGCTTCGAATCGTCGAGATCCGAGCGACCGGTCTTGGGCACAACGGAATCGTCTTCGGTCGCTGGAAACGGGTCAGCTAATTCCACTACTATGCACTATTTATGTACTATGTAGTTGTATCTTACCGTCGTACTGTTTTCTTCTGTCTCGCGGGAAAGAACGAAAGGACGTACGAAGAGGAGAGAGGCGGCTGGAAAATAGACGAACCTGTCGAAGCGAAAAGATCGTATCGGAAATAAAATGGAAAGAAAAGGAGAAGCTGCCGAGGTTGGATGGTTGGGTCAGGACGTTGGAGACAACGTGTGCGTACGGGCACGTGTAGCGAGCAAACGGTGTTATTTAACGCTGCAGCTATTTCCAGGTGCGTACGTCGCCGGTGTCGAGTGCTACTCACCGCCACGAACTACGACGGCACTCGTGCCAGCCTTTATACCGCTTAATCTCCTTTCACCCAGCCCGTCGAAACGAGTCATTTTTAGTGGCACTCCTTTTACTGCCATTTTCGACGTCCGTTTAGCGCAGTCACGCAGAATTTTCAGTTTAATCCCGTGCTGCATCTAGAGCGAAACCGGTTCACGACGCGCCGATAGTCAAACGTTTCGCAATATCAAAGGATGCGAGCGAGGTTTTGCTTTCCTCCTGGCGACCTCGGCCTCGTCGTAACGCAAACTCCCGGCACACGTATCGTGATCGTCGACCGTTGACGCTGTCGCGGAGTTTAGTAGCATTTACCGTGAAACGAGAAGGATACGCGAGCAGAGTCGACGCAGACCAGCTCGAGACGGTTCTCGGGATTTACCTTCGTCGAATCCTCTACCGTGTTACGCTAGACGCGGTAGTAGCAGCAGCGTGGTCGCTGGATCGTGGCGTAACTGCCGCGTCGGAGATTCCATTAGAAGCTAAAAACTTCGTTTGCAAGGGACGGGGCGCTAACTCGACGCGCGAGACGAGCAAAACGAAGAAACGAAGGGCAAAAAAGGGAACACGGCCAAGATCGTAATCTCGCGCGGCAAGAAATCGCGAGCGAGTTAATGGCAGTGGGAACACGACAGTGGCCGTTAAACGGCGCGTGCAATCTCTTCGGGCGAATCGTTGCTTGTTTTCTTAGCGTTCGGCTTACCGTAAGCGACGTTGTCGGAAAGAAAAAATCCCGACGAGATCGCGCGATTCGATAAAAACCGTCTCATCATCGCGTAACGCGCCATCCTTCCTCTATGATCCTTCGCGAACTTGGCTCGGCGACGTTTAGTCGCGTAATTCGCTCGGATACCTAGTTCTCTTCGCCGCTTTTTTAATAGCCGATTCTCCGGTCGTCGATCCATCCACCACCGGAGTTTCCGTTTCATTCACGTTTCTCACGCACGCTCCAACCAGTACACGCACGAGCGAACGAAAAAGGAACGTAACGAGATAATTCAGCGTATCGTCGATCTCCGGTTACCTAACAGGACGAACACTTGCAGCAAAGTTGCGGATCGAACGTCGATCGGTCGTACGATACGCCGCCCGTTACATCGCGCAGATCGCTACCAGCGAGACGCGTCGTTGTATTTACAAATTGCCGGCCAACGATCGCGTCGAACTTTCCTTAGCCGCGGCACGAAACGTGACCGAACGTTACGCGATAATTGCGCGACGTTCGTTCGGCCTGAAACCGGTATATCCGTTCTTTATCTAAAGTAGAGCGAACGTTTACGTCGATAAGTCCGCTCTTTTGTTCCATTTCGAGCCGCGCGTGTTCCTTCTGGTGGTTTCTTGCCGCAGGTAAAAGGATAGAGAGCGTCGCGTAGAATGGCTCCGACGCGTAGAGAAGGACGAAACGACCGCGATCGGAAGAAAAAGTCACGTTTTTTCGTCCCGTGGAAGATTTTGCAACGCCAACGCGACGCGGTAGGCTCGCGTTCGATACGCCAAGAGGAAACAGCACAACGAAACCATTCTCTGGACGAGCAAGGTCGACCGAATACGCGCGTTTCATCGTATACGTTTCTTCGCGATTCCCTGAAAGACTTGCCGCGCGCGATATCTCGATAAAACTTTGATAACTCGTCCCGCGGTCTCCTGCCGTGCAACTCGATAGCAGATTTCTATATCCGCAAGTTTCTCCTACCTCGCGGCTCGTCCGTTAAAATCCGAAGCTTTATCAACGTTGAGATTCCGCTTTAGGCCAGTCCTGACCTGCTTCTCTAACGGATTAATCCAACGCCGCTTGGATTTTAAACCGTGTGTGGCTTACGACTATATACGTTTGGCTGGATAACCTTTGTGTTCTCGCTGGTCTGTCACGCGAATTGCAGCTGCATCAACTCGTATTCGCGACGTACGAACGACCTCGTAAACTGCTCGGAAGTTGGGCTGCGACAAGACGGTGTTCCCGATGACGTTTAACCGCTAGAGGCGCGAACGATTCATCGATGTGGTCACTCCTTTCTCGCTCGTTTTCGAGTCATCGATTCCGAAAATCTCGATCGTCGAGCGATTAATACGAATTCGCATTCGTAATCGGTGGTACGCGAGAGATTTCGTCTGTCGCGAGTCCTTCCTTCCGAGAAGCTTGCCGTCAGTTTTCAAGAATGCGCCGCTGCTCTAAGTATTTCTTGCAAGGTGAACAGGAAATCCGAATCCGCGACACGTTACGCGCGTCGTTCTCGATACACCGGGTTCCTCGCGGATTCGCGACTTCTCGCCAACGATTATCCCGCCGTCTCGAAGTTTTCTCCTTCGACCAGTTAAATGGAGCGTGCCCGCGAGGCAATCGAAAAAGCTCGTTTCGCGATAATAATTTTTCTTTGTAACCAACTGCAGGGAGAATTCTTCTGTACGCGTGGTGGACACGTATTACGAGAGAGTACCGTAAAAGCCGGAGTTGGAAAAGAAAACGGAAATTACGATATTAGATAACAAGTGGTATTAGATAGTTGGGAAAGGAGAAAGAGAAAATCGTAAGACGATATTTACGACTGGCGTTTAACGCTTTGACTGTCACGCCAAAATTACGCGTTTCGCTCGGCACGTCACGGGAGTATTTTTGTCATTCAAAGCGTATAATTTTTTCTTTTTATTTGGAAGTAGTCTACAATCGATCCTCATTGAGAATTACAAGTAAATTTATCGAGAATCTTGGATCTCAATAGCAGAAATAACGGTATAGGAACGCTAAATTTACGCTTGGGATTTATATTAGAATGGTTATATATTTATTTGATAAACGATTTCAAAGATATTCATCGATACACACTTGCACGCGTCTCGGCACTTTCTTCCATAGCCGACTGTTAACCGACCGAGCAGTTTACGTTCGTTCGTTTTCGAGACACCGCGCACACGCATACTTCCACACACTGACCTGGTCTAGCACATAAAATTATACGTATCTCAATAAAATTATTCTGGCGTGGTACTATACCGTGAATAATAAATGATCATCGTATGTTTGGTGCTAGCTGAATCTAACGTTTAAATCTACAGGGTAACGTCTTTTTAGCCTGCGGATCTGATCCGTCGTGTCAAGCAATCGAGTAACTGGTGGTTTTGGTGATTGTTAATTCTTATGTCGTATCTACTGCTGAATTTGAATATTTTTTCTTTAACTGTAGGTATCTTGAGGTCGCGATTTATCGTTTCGTTGGTAACATACCAAGGTGCATCTATTAAGGATCTTAGAGTTTTCGATTGGAATAGTTGAAGAATTTCTATGTTGGAATTACTCGCTGTTCCCCATATTTGGATCCCGTAGCAGATTTTAATATGGCTTTATGTAGCATCATTTTACTCTGCACGCTAAAGTTGGAACGTCTGCCAATGAGCAAAATAATAATAAATCGACGATGTAAGACAACATTTTGTCCAATGGACCGTTTATTTTATTGATGGTCACGGGTGACCACCGTGGCGCCTTGGTAGCAGTTGATAGCGACATATTATAACAAGGCGTCGTTTATTTCAACAAACCATACGCATTCGGTATTTTGTCGCAAGCAAAACGTGCATAATATATTGCTGTAACGTGTAGAAGATATTAGCGAACGGTATTTGCTCGTTCTATATATAACAGTAAGGTATGTGCACACTTCTAACTTCAATTATACAGGGTGGTTGGTAACAGGTGGTACAAGCGGAAAGGAGGCGATTCTACGCGAAAAAAGAAGTCGAAAATATACAATAAAAATTTGTCGTTCGAGGCTTTGTTTTCGAGAAAATCGACTTTGAATTTTCGGTCGGTACGCGTGCACTCTCGTTGTAACGGATCTCACTGTAGATCGTTGTCTCGATTGACGTTATTTTTTCAATTTTTTTAATTTTAAAATTTTCAAATTTTCAAATTTTCAAATTTTCAAATTTTCAAATTTTCAAATTTTTTAATTTTCAAATTTTTAAATTTTCAAATTTTTAAATTTTTAAATTTTTAAATTTTCAAATTTTTATTCCATATTTTCGACTTCTTCTTTCGCGTAGAATCACCCCCTTTACGCTTGTAGCACCAGTTACCAACCACCCTGTATAACAGCAAGGTATGTGCACACTTCTAACTTCAATTATATGATTATAAAGCGGCATTCACGATTATTTTCTAAGCTGTGTTTATAATAATATTCGTAGATTATTCCTCAAAGGTAGCTGCAAGATTTGTTCTCATTTCTTTTTTTTGGCGATGTTCTAATAAAAATATTTAATTGCTCAATGGAGCACTTTTTGTTTCAAAGTATCTTCTATTTATCGGTTATATTCGAAATTCCCTAATTGTTAATTTTCATAAAATTTTTGCAATTGCAAGAATTTCAAGCGCTCCGGTCACCAATGACCAAACGTGGCAGTCAAAGTTTGGATAAACGAGAAAGGAGAATATCGCAAGATGACTGACGATTAACGATTGCGGATCGTGTTGCAAGTCGATAGTTTGAACGAAGCTAAACATTTAGAGAAGAAGTCGGTTGGTAGTACGAAACTGCTTATCAGTTGTTATATTACAACCTACAAAGACAATTGGTTGGATGATAGTCGGGTTTAAAGAGAGTAGAAGTTCTAGGAAGACGAGTAACGATGTAAAAATCGAATTTGCGTAGGATATTAAACGAGTCTGTCAGCCGATCGATAGCCTTACATTTAAGAGATAGATGATAGATTCGTTATACCGGGACGATGTTCGGGAGTCGATAATTATATTTGCAAGGGAATCGCGTTTTCGTGTCGACCGCGCGAAGGTCTATCGAATTAATCGAAAAACCGATGTTATCGTTCGACGTGTCTCGTTGGAACGAACGTCTGGCAAGGTTCGTGCGTCTCGTTTCTCTCGAGATGAATTTTCTGAAAACGATGGCCCGAGCTACAGATCGGTATCGACGATTCTATCTGTTCGTGCTTATCTCGCTATCTTTACGATCGATTAAGATTATCGCGATTCCTTATCTCGCGACTCGTGACTCATTGCATCCCTTATCTAAATTTCGTAACGACCTGTTATTTTGCATGGGATTTGTCATCCCCGGATTTGTCATCCCCGGATTTGTTTGACGAGAGCGAGTCATACGGAATAGGAGGATCGATATCTGGGCATTTTATGCGCGTCGCGTTAACGAGACCTTTTAAAACGCCCATTAAAAACGTATTTCTACGCGCGCATTGACGATAAGGTTGAACGAAAGACGAGGAGAGGAGGCCGTTAAGTAAAGGTCGCGCGTGAAGTTAATAGGCGAGAAACGTAAAGTTTAAAGATCGGACTGTCGCCTGTTCCAGTGCGGTTTAATGAAAAAAAGAAAATACGATCGATCCGCGAACGACCTCGCTTCGGAGACAACGTAACGGATGGCGTAAGGAGATGGGACGGTTGAAAGGCCGAGCCGGGGCGGCGGAAAGAGGAGAGAGAAGGGTACGAGGAAGCGAGGAAAAGGCAGGAAGGAAAGATGGAAGGGTCGGAGAAAACTGGTCGATAATTCGTTGGTTTATATTCCTCCGCAGTGGCTGGTCGCGTCCGCTCGTGAAAAATTTATTTGTCTGCTCAGGCTCGTAACATTTTTACAACAGGACCGAATAATTCGTCTCGCGTTTAAATAATATATCGCGATTCCAGCTTCGCCCTTTCGTTGCTGCGCGCCTATCTTTTCGCAGACGGCAACCCCCAGACATCGTAAAGTGCCAATTTTCTTATGGTTTTCCCCAGACGATCGAGTACTCCTGGAGATCATTTTTTTATGAAAAATATTTTCCCACGAATGTACGCGCGTACATCTTCTCCTGGATATTCAACTTGTATTACGAACTATTTACTTATTTATTTATTTGTTAGTTTCACGGGAAAAGAGAAATTCTTTTAGAGACGAATAAAAGATAGAACGCAAGGGAAAGATGGTAAAAATAGAAAAAGAAGTAACAGTAGCAACTTGAAAAAGGAAGCCAAGGTATGAAATTATGAGTCAGAATAGAAAAGTTATGAAAATCTGTTTTAAAGAGAATCCGTGGATGTTCCGTAAGTTGACTAAATGTATCAGCTTGCGATGGGCGGAGTTGGCGAAATTTATCGCCCTATTAAAACAGCTGTGATAGCCATAAGCCGTTTGCTTATGTTGCTCGGCGTTTAACAGCAAGTAATTTCGCATTCTTCTCGAGGGCACGATTTACGGGGACTAAATGCACGATCGACGTGCAAGTTACGAAAGCTCTAAGAATTTTATGTACCAACGCGATGTCGCGCGTGATTCGTCTATGCAGTATGATATCCTAACAATATCGTCGTAAGCGCGGGAATTAAACCTAACTACGATATCTACCGTGGCTGCCACTATTAGAAATTCCTGCCGAACATCCTCGACGTCTGTAACGAGAGATTTACAGAAATAGGACCAGCTGATATCACCATAATTATCTTATTCGTTGTCTGCCGAAAATTTATCGCACCTCGTCCCTTCCTCTTATTATCCTTCGTCCTTCGCGCGAATAGAAACTAGGCGATTCTCGCGTCGCGTATCGATAGGATCGTTGGAACGTTTGTTCAGGCCGTGCCGCCCTCTAATTTACTTATCATCGTCAGCGACGAGGCAGAGCGCTATCGCGTTTAACTCGTTAGCCGAGAACTGAAAAGAAGCGCGCTGGTTCGGTGCAACGGGGCAACGTCAACATTTTACCGAGTTGCTTCAACTCCGTCGGCTTTATCGTAATCTTTGCTCAGCAAACACTTCTCGGCGAGATACGAAAGATCGCGTCTCCGCTCGATGAAAAGGAAGACCGAGTTTGGTCGGCAAGCACGGTTTTTTTGAAAGCTGTCTTTAGACGGACTCGCGCGATTCACCGGCACTGGCTCGGAGATCCGACCCAGGTTCCCCCTACTCTGTTTGGTTTTCCATCAACGGGAAGTTTGAACGCGCCTCGTGAAAATTAACTCTTTCTCCCCCTATATATATATATGTTGGCGTTTCCGACTGGTTTATTTGAACGGTAGAATTTTAAGCGGTTCCCAAGCAGATGGTAAAATTCCAATTTCTCGTTCGGTCAAAGCGTGGCAGAGGTTCGACGCTGACCTCGTTCGAGACGAAGCGATCGTGGAAATTCGGCCGATCGGGAATATCCGTGGCGTATGTGTAATCGTAGTTTGGATCAGAAGCAGCGTAGGAACAGCTACGTGGACGCGCTGCGCCGAAGCGTTAAGCATTTCTACGTGACTTTTGTTCCAGATGGAAGCACGTTTTCTTGTATTCTCTTGTTTCTCTCCTTATTAGGTCTTAGAGGTTGTGCCTTATCTTTCCAACTACGTTATTGCAACCGTGTACGTCCTTGATTCTTTAACGACACGCGTCATTATTATTAGTCAGAATTATCGATATCGCGATGAAAAATATCTTGGTGGAATCTGCTCGCGGAACGGTCGCCGAGCGATTCGTCGAACGCCGTTGAAACGCCAGGCTAGTCGAGAAAAAAAAAGAAAAAAAGAAGGCAGAAAATATAGCAAACACCCTGGAAGAGGAATCGAAAGGAAGGTGATCGTTTCGGAACGAAGCAAAAGCCGTCTATCATTTTCCTATTAATCAGAGCGTTAACCGATTGTACGCGCCAAGGTAAAGGAAGTATGCTAATGAGCGCGAATCGTTGAAAAGCATATTTTCACTGAAAGCTACGTTACATTCTAGGAATATACATACGTATGTACTTACACGTACATGTACGTACGTACTGGTGTAATTGATGCAGACCATAGAAATTAATCGTTTCTTTAAAAGACGGCACGCAGAGGAGATTGCTACGGTAATGCGTCTTCAATTAGAAATTTAATTTACTTTTTAATCTAATTTAATTTATTCGAAAAAACGGGGAAATCCGTTTAACGCTGAGAATATACGAAAACATAAGCAGACAAATAGCCTCGCGGAAATGTTTTAAAACGCGATACGAGATAATAAAAAAAAAAAACGCTAAGAAGATCCAACAGTCGAGATCGCTATTTTTCCATGCGTAAAGTACAACTTTTTAGGTCAAAGACCTAAATCCTTGGATAGCAGAGGACCAAAGAAAAGAGTCTCTACCTCATTGTCATTGCTTATTTCGCCTATCCTATTTATTATATCGATGTGGTCGAAACTGAAAAGGAGAGTGTTTCGTAAAAGAGTTTCGATGATCTGTAAAAAAAAGAAAAAAAAAAACGGTGAAATACGGAATATAAAAATTCACGGGATTCGAGAGCTTAATGCAGTTCAAGTAACTATTTAAAACTTCATATGAAAATTTGATGAAATTTTATAATCCTGACCTTTTACATTTAACGGTCGCCCAATCGTGTAAGTTAATTATCGTAGAAATCGATGTGTTGGAGTTGACCGCGATGCTTGACCAAACGAGATTGCCAACGATTATCGTCGATTATCGTCGTATTTATCAAGCTTTAGCCGAACAACGTACAACGAAGCAATTGGTTCTTAAAATATCCGAGCGAGATCAAATCGATATAGATCGTCGTAATAGCGAGCAATAAAGCCGATCGAAAGGTCGTTGCGTCTCGAGGATAGGACGCAGAGAGCGTAGTCCGGAGCGACGGCTGCCTGCGAATGCCTACTCGTCGCTCGCATAATGATCGAAACGCGACCTCTCGATCGTCGAGCTGTTCGCTCGTATCTCTGGCGCACTCGTCGATGCAACCGCGGTGCGAACCGCTTAGCGTACGGATCGCCGTTTTCTTCAAGATTCTTCCTCCGTGTAAACGTATTCGCTGTTTCTCGACCGTCGTCGTCCTCCGTGACTCAACCGGTCGAGTCTGTCACGGTACGCGGAACGATAACAGAGAGCTCGGTCGAGGTCGCAGCAGCCGCACGATGAAATCGCGCGTAGGATTCTATCGGTGGACGATCCGTACTCGTCGAAGCTGTTCGCTACTTTTCACCTTGCGGTTATTTTAACCGCGAGATGGTCGAGACGAAGAGGTAGGCGCAGAGTGGCACAGCGGATGGTTGGCTCGCGGGTCACGTTCCTCG